>NC_134400.1:75196089-75496089 GCF_050003625.1 Haematobia irritans | reverse complement strand
TTCATGCAAATTTTAATTTAACTTGATGGGGAATAGCCTAAAACAAGTTTTTATAAATTTTATATTCTTAAAAATTCTGTATTGGCAAGTGGAAATTAAGTATAATTTTATAACATATTTTATTTCAAATATATTCTGAGAAGAACTGCAAAACTGTTCAATTTGTCCATGGATATGATCCCACTAATGTACCTAGAGGATAGATTTTTTAATGTGGTAAGTTTTTTCTATACACGGTATTTCGTTTGTTTGTAATAAAACCAAAATTTAAACTTATTAAAAACTATTTTCATGTACAGGTAGACAGGCCTTCTAATGGGAATTTTTTGGAATATTCTTGCTGTTTAATCCCCACAACAAATCCCAGCCAAATCGATGAAATAGGACAATTTTGTTTACGAACGGTCCCATCGCCCACTTTCCCGCCCCTTCCGACCGTGAGGGTCTCGTCCCCATGACGTAGGGACAGCGTACACACCATGATCCGGACCATGGCGGGGTGGAGGCAGAGGGATTTGACCAGCTACAGAGAAGGACTCATCAGCCGGATATATTAAAACGCAAGATCAAATATTAGGTTATTCAATAAAACTAATGTATTAGTTATCCAAATATGCTAAAATTCTAGACTTCATTATATCAATACTAAGGTTAGTGTCAACTAGATGATACATTGAATTAAAAATAATGCACATCCTACGAATAGGCTCCACAGAAGCATAATTCGAAGTTTGAAAATCAATGTAAAGAAACTGGTAATTCCTAGATGCCCTAAAAGAAACATTTATCCTAATCCTAGATATCAATTTCGAGCATGGAATATCCCCATTAACTAACCTATACATCATCATGGAGCTCAACATCGTCCGTCGGCTCCTAAGAGTAGGCAAATTAATTAGCCTCAATCTAGAAGTGTATGAAGGAAGAACAAAATCACTGTTCCAATGAAGATGTCCCAAAGCGAACAACAAGAACTGCTTCTGAACCGATTCTATCCTATCAATGTAAACTTCATACTGAGGATCCCACACGATAGAACCATACTCTAGAATGGGTCTAACAAGGGCAGTAAAAAGCCTCTTTGTAACATAAGGGTCCGAAAACTCCTTTGCCCAACGATTTATGAATCCTAGAACCCCATACGCCTTACTCACCATCGAATCAATATGACCATTAAAATTAAGCCTACGATCCATAACAAAGCTAAGATCAACAAAAGAATCAACCTCTTCCAATAACGAGCCCCGTATACTATACCGAACATCAATAGGCCTAGACCTAAAGAATCGCATAAACTTGCATTTCCTCAAGCTCAAATCCATCAGATTTACCCTACACCAATCACCAAAACTATCCAAATCACCTTGTAATAAATGCACCTGACCAGAATTATCAAACGAGGAGAATAACTTAACGTCATCAGCATACATCAAAATCCTAGAGTTAACTACGGACTGAGGTAAATCGTTTATAAATAACAAAAATAAGACAGGACCCAAATGACTACCCTGAGGCACACCTGATGGGACATCAAAACACCTTGAATAGGAATCACCAAAAGACACAATCTGCGTACGGCAATCAAGATACGACGAAATCCAAGCCAAAAGTGTACTGGCCAATCCAATCCTATCCAGCTTATATAACAAGAGCTTATGATTCACCCGGGCAAAAGCCTTACTAAAATCCGTATAAATAACATGAGTCTGATTCCCAACAACAAACTGATTAATAACATGAGAAGTAAATTCCACCAAGTTCGTAGTAGTCGATAGGCCCTTACGAAAACCATGCTGGCAGGGATCCAGTATCAAAGGGGCAAACATCAAAGGGGCAAACATCAAAGGGGCTCCCCGACTTATGAAGTGGTACGACGAAAGAGCTCCTCCATCTTAGAGGGAAATAACCGAACCTCAATGAACTATTAAATAACATCGACAATGCAGCAGAGAGACATTCGGAGCAAAACCTCTGAATTATCCCAGGAATCCAATCTGGACCACCACTGGTGGATGCCTCAACCTCACGCAAATACCCAGACACAGACAGACTATCAAATAATGGAATTGCCACCCTATCGAGCGACCTAATAGAATAGGGATATGAACCATCAGCATCTAAGCACCCTTTCTATAAACAGATTCAAATTAGCCCGCGAAACAGTCCACAATGGACTGGTCCCCATAAAAGTCAACACCATCCCTCCGGATCTTCGACGGCCTAGTCAAAGACTTACGTTTCATCCTAACAAAATCATAAAAAGACCTCGGGTTACAACGAATGTCACCTCTAACCTTATCAATGTAACGAACATAACACGCTCTTGGTTCCATATTGTAAATAGACCTAGCGACAGAGTACCGTGCATAATCAAAATCATATCCCGTCCTCTTATAACGTCTAAAACATCTATTCCTATCATTGCTGAGTCTCGTCAACACAGGAGAATACCATGGCCGATTCCTAGGGAAATCCACCCTCCGCCTAGGAACAGTCCGCGACACAAAACCGTCCAATACCTTGTAGAAATTATCAATAGCCATATCGATATCAGACAACCGATCACACCTACAAACAGAGCCCCAGTCAACACCCGAAAGAAGCGAATTCAAGAAATCGAAATTCGTCTTCTTAAAACATAGTGAAAATACCTCATCCCGAGCAGCAACCATTTGAGACTCATGAACAACAACCAAGAGGCGAAGAGAGAAAGCATGGCGATACCTATCCTCAGGATAAGAAACAGGATCACATCTGGACAAATCAAAATTATAAGGATCGGCCAAAAAAACCAAATCAAGAATCTTCCCAAAGAAATTCAAAACTCCATTTATCTGACCCAAACCAGCATCAAGAAAAAGATCCAAAAAAGTCGTCACCCATTCCGATCCAGCAGAAGTAGTCAGTGGAGTCAACGCCTCCGTATCAGGCAAGTCGAGCCCAGACACCATAGGCAAATTAAAATCGGCCCAAAACCACGATCCTGTCTGAATCATTCATTCCAGACATAATACTATTTATTGCCACAAAATGACGCTCATAGATAGAATACTCGGAAGCCGGAGGAATATATGAGCATGTGACGAATAACCTAAATCCCAGAACATCTACCCTTACCGCAAGGAATTCAATACCATCAACATCGTCCAGAACAATTCGCCCAAATGGGAAGGTGTCAAGGACACCAATTAGTACTCCACCACCAATCCTACCCATACGATCCTTGCTGAACACCAAGTAAAGAATCTCAGAATCATATACCGATGACATTCTGATCAGACCGATCAACAAACTCCTTCACGAATGCCCTAGGAGGCCAAAAATCACGATTACACAGCGTATCGATGAGATCAGCATCGACAATAATCTTAAATGAAGATCTATTCTCAGAGAACTGAGACTTCAACCTAATAGTCCTAAAACCCGATATACTATCGACCCTAGGTTAGGTTAGGTTATGGAGGTTGACACCAATCCGAACTAGCGGGTTTGTGTCCACTTAGACCATAGTTGGTCCATTGTTATTCCTCTAAACTTCTTTTTCCTTCTCCTCCACGTGTCCGTCATCTTCTGGCCGGAATGAGTCCATTGTATGATAGTGTATCCTTGAAAGCGCCTAGCTCCTCCACCCCGAAGACTTGATGAAGACGAGGATATTCCTCAGGCTGCATTCTCGCAAGTCGGTCAAAGTCTGAAAGAAATAAGAGCCGAGTATCTTGTTTCTTCTGAAAGATAGTGCTGGACACTGGCACAGGAAGTGAAAAGAGTCCTCCGTAGCATCGGGGTCCAGACACCACCTACAAATATCATCACTTGCTAGGCCTATCCTTACCATATGTTTCCCCAAGGTATTGTGTCCCGTTATGATGCCTATCATAGACCTTACATCCTCCCTCTGTAATGACATCAGGACCTCAGAGTTCCTAGTATTATTGTCATCCCACATCAATTTGGTTTGTTCACATCCAACAGAAGAAGCCCAACGTCTCTTCCATAAACCTTCATATTTGCCCTTGATCCTGTAAATAAACAAAGAGAGCGGAGGAAAAACGTCCGAAATGACGCTTTCCGTACTACTTGCGCCTTCCTTAGCCAGTATATCTGCCTCTTCATTCCCCTCTATGCCATAATGTCCAGGTACCCAGCACAGAGTTACATTATGCTGTTCAGTGAGAACCTTAAGCTCTCTACGACAGCGGCTGACTACCTTCGACCTTATGTTCGTATTGCCCAGGGCCTTAATAGCTGCCTGACTATCGATGAAAATGCTGATATCGCATCTAAATAGCGGCCTCATCGATATAAGTTCTGCAGCTTTTGCAATAGCAAATATCTCGGCCTGGAAAATGCTACATTGTTCGTCCAACTTGAAGGACTCCTTAAGTCCCAACTCCTTGCAGTATATTCCGCTGCCTACACCTTCTGTCATTTTAGAGCCGTCAGTATAAATGTTGAGACTCCCAAAGTGTATCCTGTTTACGTCCCAGTCCTCAACGCTCGGGATAATTGAGTCCAGGTCACTCTCAAACATATGCCATGGCGCCATATGGTCCGTTCTTACATGGCGTCCGGCGTACGATATCAGTTCCGTGTGTCTGCAGCTCGTGCTCTCCAAAGAGTCCAGGCCCTTCAGTCTGGTCAGTATGACCTCCGCGGTCTTCCTTATATGCAGGTCCAATGGAATTATCCCCATCAATACCTCCAGTGCGGCTGTGGCCGTTGTCCTCATCGCCCCGGTCATATAGATAAGAGCCGTTCTATTTATCCTGCCCAATCTCTGTATATGATTGTGATGGTTAGTGATGGGCCACCAGACATGACATCCATATACCGCTACTGGCCTTATTACAGCTGTGTATAGCCAGTTGAAAAGGGCCGGTTTCATCCCCCATCGCTCCCCAACGAGCTTCTGACACGCGTATAACGCCGCATAAGTCTTCTTCATACGATCCGCTACGTTCTCTAGCCAATTTAGCCTCGAGTCCAGTACAATCCCCAGATAACGTGCCGATTTCGAGAGTGTCAATCTCGTGCCCTGAAATTCCGGATCTTTGTAACCGACCAGTCTCTTTTTCCTTGTAAAGAGCACCAAATCCGTTTTTTTTTGGATTTACTCCCAGTCCACCACCACTAGCCCATTCCGCTAGAGACTTCAGCGACTCGCTCATTACGTCCGAGATCGTATCCAAGAATTTACCTGAGACCATTATGACGATGTCATCCGCGTACGCCACCACTTTTATGCCCCTATTACTCAGGGCGCTAAGAATCTCATCCACTATAATCAGCCAGAGCACAGGTGATATCACTCCTCCCTGAGGAAGCCCTCTTGTAGTAGTTGCTTGTCGGTTGTAGTCTGCCAATTCAGCTACGATGTTCCTATGGCGACCCTAGACCTTATATAACAATGAATGTCCTCAGCCGTCGTCTCCGGGAAAAACGAGAAACAAAAACTACCCTCTTTGAGGCAGCCATATTGAGTCTCTTCGAGCTTTTCCCTTTTGGTTGAGGCTGAGGGCAATCCGACAAAGTAGGCGTCGCGAAACTTATGAGAGACAAACCTGAATCAACCCCATGACCGCGCGAAGAAGACGAGTCAGTCACCAAAGGAATCGGCGGTACAGGAGCTTGCGTGGACTGTTCAGCTACAATACCTGGAAGAGGATCACAAGAAATAGGAGCAGTCACAGCCGCTCGGGGCAGTGATGATACGGCACCACCTTCCGACGTACCGGAAACACTAGGCATCGCATCCTTCGTATACATTGTTGATTGTATTATAAAAATACATAGGCAATATACAAATCTTACTACGAAATGTGAACAATTTACTAAAAAAATATGTTGTATGGAAAAAAAATGTTTGTAGTAAAAATTACCTTAACCACACTACCGATTCGTATGGTATCTTCCTACAGCTTATTCCTTTTTATACCCTGCGCCACACTGTGGAACAGGGTATTATAAGTTAGTGCATATGTTTGTAACACCCAGAAGGAGACGAGATAGACACATGGTGTCTTTGGCAATAATGCTCAGGATGGGTCCCTGAGTCGATATAACCATGTCCGTCTGTCCGTCCGTCTGTCTGTGAACACATTTTTGTGATCAAAGTCTAGGTCGCAATTTAAGTCCAATCGCCTTCAAATTTGGCACATGTTCCTAATTTGGGTCAGAATAGAACTCTATTGATTTTGGAAGAAATCGGTTCAGATTTAGATATAGCTTCCATATATATCTTTCGCCCGATATGGACTTATATGGCCACAGAAGCCAGAGTTTCGGCCCAATTTGGTTGAAATTTTGCACTATGAGTACAATTAGTAATATAGTTATGTGTGCCAAATTTGATTGAAATCGGTTTTGATTTAGATATAGCTCCCATATATATGTTTTTCCGATTTCGACTAAAAATGGTCAAAATACCAATATTGTCCTTGTTAAATCGCCACTGCTTAGTCGAAAAGTTGTAAAAATGACTCTAATTTTCCTAAACTTCTAATACATATATATCGAGCGATAAATAAATCATAAATAAACTTTTGCGAAATTTCCTTAAAATTGCTTCAGATTTAAATGTTTCCCATATTTTTTTTGACTAAAATTGTGTTCCAGCCTAGTGCATTTGCCGACTTAAATTTTGAGTCTATAGATTTTATAGAAGTCTATCAAATTATGTCAAGATTGAGTGATATTTAAATGTATGTATTTGGGGCAAACCTTTATATATAGCCCCTAACACATTTGACGGATGTGATATGGTATCGAAAATTTAGATCTACAAACTGGTGCAGGGTGTAATATAGACGGCTCCGCCCGACTTTAGACTTTCCTTACTTGTTTTATTATAAGTTGGAGTATTTTTCCTCACATTGAAAATTTTGGTTAAAGTAGAATAAAAAGTAGTTAATATAATCCTTGACGGGTGTATATGATTTTTATAGATTCCTCGTAAATTTGGAATATATTGTACCTTATCCTACAGATAATAACGAAATCAGAAAGGGATCGTGTGTGTGGAGTTGATAGTTTTCTGGCTGCTTTTGATTTTCTTCACGGCAGGTATGTGTCCTTTTATGACTATTTGTGTCTTCGACTTTTATTTCTGCATTTAGTTCCATTGATGCATTTATGGAGTCAACACGTAGTTTGTATTGAAAACAATCAAAATGTGTGAGTTATTGGTGTTCTTTATTGAAAAAAAAAAACATTTAGCAAAGACACTTTATATTGATAAAAAATGTAACTAAAAGGCAAATCACCGATTAAGGAACAGTATATTTTTGTTAATCGTTTAAAATGATCTTTGATTTTAAATATATTTACATTAAAAATATACGACATCATGAGTGGTATCAGGATTATTTATATTTACTCCACATCTGGATCACAGTTTGGAGATGAAACCCCCTTTTTGTATTTATATATTTTATGTTACAGAAAGTATCATAGTACTAGGTATGAGTTTAGTCCCTAAAATCAAAAATAAATCAGTACGAAAAGTATAAAATAACATAATACGTCTTTGATACAAATTTTAATTTAACTTGGGAAATATCCCAAAGCAAGTTTTTATAGTTTATATTCTTTTAAATGGATTATTAGAGAAAAATTATAGTCAAAAATGGCGATTATAGCAGCTAAACTCGAACTTACTACTCACCCAAAATACTGTTACCAATTTGATATTTCTACATTTAAGTTTATTCAAATTAGTTTCCGTTAATTTCAAATTGTAACTGTCAGATTACGTCATCACATTCAAAATCATCTCTTTATTTTCTACTACTTTCCTAAACATCTTTTGTATTCTTAGTTTCACAATCTTTGCAGTAACCCCTTTTGTTTTGATAACTATTGTTATTGTTGTAGTAATATGAGCACAACCATCTGCCGGCTAAATTACGATATACTTAATGGTTGATCATAATCAAATATGCATGTGCGTCATCTGCCAGACACTAGTATATTTTTCCAGATGGTTGTAGCCCAGACTAGGGTGAATGTTCGAAATCATTGCACAGTACTTGTTTATTCTCCATGATTTATTTATTTTGTTTGGAAAAATAAAATAAATCTCGAATAGAATAAAAATTAAATTTCAAATCTTCCCATTCCATTCCCATTCTTTCTATATGGCAGCCATTCCAAAGGTGGTAATTCATACGTCAGGTATTGAATGGCACACGCAAGAAAATATACCTTGCGTATGCTATTAAACCTACCAAGCACAATATGAAATTCAATACCGGTCATTGGCTTCATATGGAAAAGAGTTCAACTGCAGCATAAGCAATTCCGGCCAAAAAATAATTCGACTATTTTCTTTTCTTTTCATTTTTTTTATTTTATTTTTGTTGTTGTAATTTTTACTTTCTTTGTATTTACTATTAGTATATAAGGCAGAATAAATTTAATAAAGATGATCACTACCCTTAAAAATCTTGGAGTTTTAACTAATGTGATTATTTTCATGGTGTACCACCTACTAAAGAATCTTGAAACCCTTTAAAGGAAAGGTTCTGCTGTACTACCAGGACTACCAATAAACATTTTATTCTGGTGTAGCACCAGAATATACACTGAGCAAACGAGCTCAAGCAATAACATTTTGGCGACCGCGACAGGACACCTGTTACTACAATTACTCATCAGGACCTTTGCTCCTATAACCTGTAGCAATCAACACTCAACTTTCGTTCTTGTAACCAATCAACGATGGAAACTCAGGTTAAGCTCCTCCGACAGCTGAATGATATCGGGGAAGGCATCGCCAACCTCATCAGAAATATCGAGAAGGATTCGAAGAGCCGAAAAGCTGCGGCATATTACCGAGAACGACTGGCCAGGCTCAATGCAGCCTGGAAAGAATTCGAAGAAGTAGACAGCCAGTTGCGATGTTCAGAGGTTGACGATCCGTCCAGCGAATACTTCGTTTCCGGTTATTACGACAAAATCAAAACCATGTCCTTGGAATATATAAAATTAATGGAACATGAGCTTGTCGAGAACGTTCAAACATCAAACGCAAAGAACGCTCAGGACTTACAAACCTTGCATACGGAAAACGAACAGGTTGGTGCCACTGGCGGTCATGACGGCCTTATTAGCCGTTCATTGTGTAAAATGGCAGCGCTGTGTCGGCAATTAGAAGGTTTACAATTTAGTGGCCAGGAAAGAACCTACTACGAGGTGAAAGTGGCCACAATAAACTATCTATGGCAGCAGATGGAGAACCTCAACGATGAGGTGCTAGACAAATACTCAGATCCAGAGATACTCGCATACATTTCAGCAAAATACATTTGGCTCGAGAAAGAGGCCCAGGCAGCAGTTATCCAGCTCTCTAGTGCCAGCAAGGATTCAAACTTCTCCAACCCGGAAGTTGTGGAGAGACCAAGTTCTTTATCATTGCCTACAGTCACTATCTTCAAATTCAATGGTGACTATATTAAATGGATATCGTTTTCGGATCTGTTCACAAAACTGATCAATGAGCAGAAAATCCTGAATGCTCACAAGATGTGGTACTTGAAAAACCACGTAATAGGCGAAGCAGCAAGCCTTATTGCTCATCTTGCCATTACAGAGGAAAATTATCACACGGTATGGCAATTATTGGAACATCGTTATAACTACAAGAGGGTTATGGTAGCTACGGCACTCCAGAAGTTACTCGATCAACCCTCAGGTGCTGGATCTTTAAGCGATTGCGTGACACAACAAAATAATGCTTGGCAGCTCTTTCCAACATGGGACTCCAGACTTCGTCATGGGATCCACTTTTAATCCACCTCCTCGTTAAAAATTGGACAAAGGTGTTCATAGTCAATATGAACAAATGATCAAAAATCCGAAGGAACTTCAAACCATAAGCGACTTCCTAACGTTCTTGGAGAACTATTTTCATACTTTGGAAGCAATGGGTGTAATGGAAAAGCCCTCTATCAATAGCTCCTAAACTTGCGCCCTGACTTCTCAGCCGAGTCCTGAATCCCGACTTTGCATCATTTGTAAGAAGGACTTACACCAATTATAGCAATGCCAGGAATTCTCAGCACAAAACACAGCTTCAATCTTATACAGAGGCGGAAGTTATGTGTCAATTGCTTTAGCAGCACGCATTCCACTAAACAATGCACGGTTTTAGGCCGCTGCCAAAAATGTGGGAGAAAGCACCATACGCTCGTTCACCTTGAACAATCTCCCACACAACCCTCTAATCCTTCAATTATGTCAATCAAAGAAGATCACATGGAACACACCATGACACCAGAATCAGCAACAACTTCCAACAAATCAACGTCGGCTTCGCTTATCACTACACCATCCGTTATAGCTGAAAGTTTGGCCTTAAACTCAGAATCTCGAAGACCCTATATTTTACTAGGAACTGCATTGGTCAAGATTAAGGCGAATGGTCTGGAAAGCGAATGCAAAGCAATACTCGACTCGGGATCGCAAGTCAACCTATTTACGGAAAGATTAGTGGCACTACTCGGACTACCAACTAGGTCTACAACTATGTCAATCAGTGGTATATGAAGAAATCAGACCAAGGTTCAACACAGAGTGAATGTTGTTGATTCGATGTAGTTTATTGAAAAACTTAAAAGTAAGATTATAAAATTTCATATTCAAAGGTTATTTAAATCTAAGGTTACTATGTTTAAATTTTGTATGAGACCCACAGTATATTTTGGCAAAGTATATACATAGTATATACATAATAACAACATCAACATTCTCCCTCATGTGAATCACTCTGATTCACCATTAGTTGTCGTAAAAACTGTCAATTTTGGTACGGGTCGCCGTTTCACTCCAGAAATAGTTTTGACTTCGGCAAATCTGATTTGTCCATCCTTAGCAGGGAAAACTTTTATTATACGTCCTATTAACCATTGTCTCCTTGGAACAGAGCTTTCCAGAATGAGTACAAGATTACCAATTTTTATTGGATCCATTATATTTCTCCATGTGGTCATGCGAATCAGCTGTGGAAGATATTCTGTGATCCACCTTTTCCATAAACGATCTTTCAAATTTTGGGACACTTTGCAATGTTTCGACACGTGGTACTGATTCTTTTAAAGTCTTCTGAAGCAACCTTTTTATGATCTGAATGAGTCTTTCCCATACTCCACCTGAGCTGGGGTTCTCTGGACAGTTAAAAAGCCGTTCTATTTGTCGGTTGGATGTTTCCTTTAAAATGTCATCTTCATTAATAAGGAGGACCGCCTTAAAAACTTTTGTACCCCAATAAAATTTGTGCCATTATCGCTACGAATCCTTAGAGGTGTTCCTCGGCGATTGATGATATTTCTTAAGCATAATATAAACGCGTATGTCGATATTTCGATTGAATTGAATCTAATTTACATGTATAGCACTTACGCTTTACTTTGTTGTACAATGTTTTAATGTTAGGAATCCAATAATTTTTTCGAAGTTCATTTATTGTCAAGTTTTTATTTTGATGGTAATTTTTGTTATGGTAGTGAGTCATTATTAATTCAGAAACCCAGTCATTCTGCGGTAAAATTATCGGCCTTCTTGCACCGAAGGGTAAGTACAAAGCTTCATCTAATCCCCAAGTAGGGTGCTAGGCTATGATCCTTTATATAGAGTTTTCAACCAATCTTTGAAACATTTCGATTGAACCAATTTACAAATGGTTTTATCCGCCTTTTCTATTTTATGGCCATTCAAAGTCCTTGAGCTTCTTGTAGTCATCTTGGCAAAGCGTAATACCCAAGCAACGCTTCTCTTTAGTTTAGTATATGATGAAAATCTTTCATATTCAATAAACGATTTGTCTTGAGCTGTTGACAAATGAAAACTGGCACATATTTCATCTACCATAGCATAAAATTATCTCTTGTTTTGGCCAACATGATTCATTTTCCCTTAAAAAGGTTGGACCACTAATCCATATATTGTTCTTTAATAGCTTTGGAGGAAAAACAGTTCTTGTTCCAGCGTCAGCCGGATTTTGTTGGGTAGGTACATACCTCCATTGTGAACACTTTGTTGAAATTAAAATTTCGGCAACTCTGTGGCTCACAAATGCCTTGAAATGTCTTTCCTTTGAATTCAACCATTATAGCACCGTTTGAGAGTCCGACCAAAAAATACCTTAGAAATATGAATGTCATGATTATTAATTATAACTTGACTTAACCTTGTTCCTAACACCGCAGCTTGGAGTTCTAAGCGAGGGATGCTTACTAATTTGATTGGTGCGCATCTTGTTTTTCCGATGACAAATGATACATTTTCTTGTATTTTAAAATAGCATACGGCAGAAAATGCTTCTTGACTTGCATCTACGAAAACGTGTAGTTGGACCTCTTGTTCGAAAAATGTTGGAGACAAACACCGATTTATTTTAAATTCTTTCAATTTTTCAAATTCCTTCCACCAATTATACCACTTCTTGTGTAGTTCCTTTGGTATTGCTTCGTCCCATCCAATTTTATACTTCCATGTTTGTTGCACAAGGCTTTTATAATATAAAAGAAAATCGGCTATTAAACCAAATGGATCAAAAACCGCCATAGCTATCTTTAAAAGTTCGCGTTTTGTTGGAACCCTCACACCATAGAAAACATCTTCAGTTAGATTGTGAAATTTTGTTTTGAATTCAAAAACGTCTTCTTTCTTATTCCAGTACATTCCTAATGTTTTATCAGCGGATGCTTGTTTCTCCATATTTACATTCTTACTTTCGTCACCACATGGACCAAGATTCATCCTGTTTTCCAAAGCATCACTATTTGACACAAATCCTCTTAATTCAAATCCAGCTCTTGCGTGGACTGTAACGACCTTCTCACAAACTTCAATTGCCTCGGTTTCAGTTTTGAAGCTAGCTACGAAGTCATCCACTTTCTTTTTTCAATTAAATATAGCAGCAGCAACATCTGGATATATTTCGGCAAATTCAGTAGCATTACGATTTTTTATGTACTCTGCACAACAAGGCGAGGATATGGCACCTAATATCATGGAGACCATAGCATAATGCCCTACAGGCATGCTGCTATCACCATTTCTTCACAAAAATCTCGGAGAGTGTTGATCTTCTTTACGTATCCTTATTTGTGAAAACATCTCCCGAATATCTGCTGCTACTGCGATTTTACCTTGACGAAATTTCAATAACATACCAAGAAGAGATTTTGCTTGTTCCGGTCCTTTTAACAGAAGATTATGTAATGAACTCTTAGTTTTTGTGGTTTATTCGGGTTGATTACTCCAAAATGTGGTAGATACTACACTGGATGACGAGTTTCAGCAATTTCTTCCTCACATTGTACTTTAAAGCGAACTCAACATTTTGAAACATTTTCTTCTCGATTGTCAAAAGACGTTTCAGTGCCATTTCAAATGAATTTGGCATCTCAGGTGGATATTTCTTCCATAATTGTCCAATCTCAAAGCGATTGCCAATTCGTTTTGTAGTTCTATCCATAATTTCTTTGGCGATTTGATCATTTTCAGATAACAGCGGACTTATTCCAGGGCACGTACCGACATTTTCATTTGAAATGTATTCTTGAACACTATTATGCAGTGTTCCATCCTTCATATGTAAAACCGTTGGTTTATTACAGACATATCCTGTGCCACCATATACAAACCAACCCAATTTACACTGCATAGCTACTAAATTGTCAGATTCGTTAACATCGAAAGGTGTACCTAGAAACGTATTATCTAGTCCTAGAAGGATTACGGGAGTCGCTTCCACATAATCTTCAATGGGCAAAGTAGAGAATTTAGGATGTTGAGATTTCGAAAATGATTGTGTAGGTAAATTCAATTCCTTCACAGTGTGTAGGTTTTTTAATGAAAATTTATCCGACTGTCTTTTGGTTTCCTTCAATCTGGCAGTTTACAAGGAAGGACTTTTCGGTTACTACCTTATCTCCATACCATTGCAAAATTAAATCGGTGTATTTACCTTTTAATCCCAAAGATTTAGCTGTGTCTTCTTTAATCAATGAAATAGACGATCCTTCGTCAAAACTTTAAAGAGCTTGCTCTGCTGAATTTGTGGTTGTCTACAATTTAACATTTGTGTTGAAGATGTCGGCTGTGTTTTATCTTCGTGAAGTAATCTATTATGAAATCGTTGGCATCCATTCAATCCACACATCCTTTTAAAACGACATCCTGACGATCCATGTCCTTTATGCAAACAACAAAAACATAAATTTGAAGCCTTTACCTTTTCTAATCTCTCCGATACTGACATTTCTTCAATAAATGTTTTGCATTGGGATATGGAATAAACTTCTTTACAAATTTCACATTTTGGTTTCAAATTCTGGGTCTTGTTAACAACCATCATCTTGTTAGGATTTTGATCCTGTGTTGACGAACTGCATGATATCATACTTACAACTCTGGCTAAGTTACCAAGCCAATCACAAATATTTTCGACCGTAGGAAATGGTTTTATGCCTGTAGCCACTTTTGCCCATTCGAATTGTTGGTCCAATGGGAGTTTTGAAACCATTTCTTCAAGTAACGTAGTACTTACACGGATGAAAAAGGCTGTTTTTCATATGTTTGGCTATAAACATTACATGTTTGGAACACAAATTTTTAAACACAATATTTTTGAGTGCAAGCATATAATGTTCATAAACTAGCATAACATGTTTGGGACATATATGTTAATATGTTAGAACATATTATGGTTGGGACATAAAATGTTTGTAAATATAATATGCTTGGATGCAAACATATATTAATTTAGAAATAGCCTATAAACATATATGTGTTTAGTAGCTTGGAGCGCTATTTAACAGGGAGCGATATTGAATTAAGTTGGTGGTTGTTGCTTGTTATTACAAAATTAACATTTTCTTTTTCCTTGGGCAATTGATCAGCTACTTCTTTGATCCTTACAAACTGTGTGGTCCGCTGTTCGAATCCCCGTCCGGCAAAAGGTAAAATTAAAATAAAAAAAATCATACAATTGAATAATTTCTTCTACAATGTTTGTATTACAGAAAAAAGTGCTAAGAACTAAAAAATCTCGTTGAAGTGAGAAAGATGTGGGGGAATATACAATTGGGCAGAAACAAAATTTTGAGCATTCAGGTCGAAAACCTATGTTGTTAGCACCTATATTACCTGTTTATTTTCATAATCCGTTATGATTGTAAATATATAAATAAATAAATAAAATTTTGAGCACAATATTGCTTGGGAGAATTTTTTTAAGCATATAATATTTTTGGGTGCAAAATGCTTCCAAACATATTATATGTTCACATAATAACATATTGTTTTTTGGAAGACAACATTATTGAATTTGGATGCAAAAATACAAAATGTTTGGAACTTAGACTACCCAAACATATATTGTTTAGACTAATATGCTTTCAAACATATTATATATTGGAAGAGATCAAACATATAAATGTTTGGACAATACCCAAAAATATATATGCTTGAAGCAAAATATTGTTGGGAGTATATGTTACAGAAGCGATTTTTTGTGAGCGTGTATCAAGTGATGTTGACAATCGGCGGAATTCAAAAAGACAACTACGTTTCTTACCGCTGTAGAAAACTGCACAATTTGTTGCATATTCTTTCTAGAAATAGTAGGAAATTGTCTTATTTTCAAAACTTGAGATCGTACCAAAATATCTGGTCGCCCAAACCGAAATTCTAATTCTTCTATAACTTTTGGGACGTCATTCGGAAATATCAACATTGAAGCGACTGCTTCCTTAGCGGGTCCAGAAAGACATTTCTGAAGCCGCATCAAATTATGGCGATTGCTGTATCGAAAGAATTCAGTGGTATCTTTAAAGTTGACAATAAACAACGGCCATTCATTTGCATTTCCCGAAAATGGGGGTAAATCGTACAGCTTACCCATTGTATCGGCATATACAGCTTGCGTTTGTGGAGGTTGATGAAACGTTTGGTGGGCATTTTCCCAACAATTCACAATTGGGGCTTCTTCTCCTCCAGAAGCTTCATTGCCATATTGTGATGATATTCCATTTCTTTCAGAACTTACGTTTGCAGTAGACGAAATCCGAATTTGCATTTCTTCCATTTGTTTTTTTAAGCTATTAATATCCGTACGGCTTTCCACCACTGCTCTCGTCAAATCCTTGAGACCATTAACTATGCCCCATATTTGCGCTTCTATAGATGGGTTTGCTTCTATCATTGTTGTATTTAATGGATCTGCGTCCGTGTTAATTGGTGACTCAGGATTTCCCCTTTGAACGTAATTCGTAGCCTGGCATGGCAATATCCATAAAATGTATGTGTCCACTTCCAATTGTGGAACCTTTTGACAAAACTCAAAAAAGGAGAATGATGATAAAACAGCTATACAAATGTCCAAGCTTCCAATTCTTGAACGAAAATGCTCCAATATCCGCACAAATTTACGGAAAAAAATCTGGCACAATCCAGAAAATCAAATACTTATGGGCAAAAAATTTAAAACTGTTGTTGATTCGATGCAGTTTATTGAAAAACTTAGAAGTAAAATTATAAAATTTCATATTCAAAGTTATTTAAATCTAAGGTTACTATGCTTAAATTTTGTATGAGACCCACAGTATATTTTGGCAAAGTATATACATAGGTATAATAGCAACATCAACAGAGAACATTACGCTCCAGTCGAGATCCAACAATTTCTCAACGCGTTTGGAGGCATTCGTACTACCAGATTACTCCCCAACCTGCTCAATTTATTCACATTGATAAATGGGTAATTCCCAACAATATAAAGCTAGCAGACCCTACCTTCAACCGTCCGGGCAAAATCGACATCCTATTAGGCGCAGAATATTATCATCAGTTACTCGCTATCGGACAAATCCAACTAGGAGACAACCTTCCAATCTTGCAAAACACAATACTTGGGTGAATAGCATCAGAGAAGGTATCTGATCAACATTTGCAAACATCAATATGATGGGGTACAAACTGAAGAAGACAGTATGAACCAGACAATCGAATGATTCTGGAAACTGGAAGAAGTCGATAATACACAGAAGCAATTATCGATATATGACGCACAGTGCGAAGCTCACATTAATCAGCATACTGGACGCGACAAAGAAGGAAGATTCATCGTAAGGCTCCCATTTTGTGCCGAACCAAGCTCTTTAGGAGAGTCACACAGTATCGCTTTCAACCGTTTCCTGTCATTGGAACTGAGATTATCCAAAGACATTACCTTAAAACGAGTTTATGGAGAAATATGAAGCACTAGGCCACATGACTAAAGTCAACATAGACAATGTGTTCTACGACCCGAAAGCAGTACCACTAAACTTCGAGTTGGATTCGATGCTTCAACAAAAACATCAACTGGAAAGTCACTAAACGATATTTTGCATACTGGCCCACCACTACAGAATGATCTGTTTGCTATTTTGCTACGCTTCAGATTGCCACGTTTTGTGTTTACCAGACATAGAAAAAATGTTTCGTCAAATACCGATCCATCCTAAAGAGAGACCATATCAGATTATCCTGTGGCGAAACAATACCACCAAACCTATCATCTACTTCACATTAAATACCGCCTAGCTCCAATCAAGTCAGTGACCAAAAGGACGGTCACTTCAGATCTTGCACGTATTTTCGACCCCCTCGTTTTGCTATCTCCTGTAATCGTCAGGGCGAAAATATTTGTCCAAGAACTGTGGAATCTAAATCTCTCATGGGATGAAGCTGTACCTTCAGAATTCGACAATCGATGGCGGAACTTTAGAGATAACCTCAAGTCACTTGAAACCTTTCCCGTTCATCGACATGACTATAAAGGACATATTTGTCAATCAGAAAATTATATACAGAAAATTATATACATTAGAACAATCTTACCAAATAAGATTATACTTGTAAACCTCCTTTGTGCGAAATCCCGAGTACCACCCCTTAAATAACAAACTCTTCCAAGGCTAGAATCGTGTGTTGCACAGCTGGGAGCTAACTTGGCGGTTAAAGCTAAACATGATTTAGACATGATGACAGTACCAACATTTTATTGGACGGATAGTGTTGAATTGGATCAACTCAAGATCATCCTCCTTTCACACCTTAGTTGCTAATCGTATAGCTTCAATTCAAGACAACACGACGCCTGAACAATGGAGACACGTTAGTTCCAAGGATAACCAAGCAGACATCATATCAAGGGGATTAGACCCACATCAGTTACCACTAACAACTCAATGAATGCACGGACCATTCCTTCTTCATGGAGACGAGAAACATTGGCCTCCTGCGTTTCTTCCATCTCCGGATTCGATCATCACTGAAAGAAAGCAGAACCTACACAACCCAATTTTGGCCGTTGATGCAGAAAACTACTTGTACAGAATAAATCATAGAAATTCCTTTAAGACACTCTAACGAATTGTTGCTTATGTTCTGAGATTTATCAAAAACTCCAAAACCCGTAAAGAAAAACGACAAAACAGGGCAACCCTCACTCCCTTTGAGCTTCACGATTCCCTTATTGTCATAGTTCTTATCGCACAACATTCGAACTTCAAAGAAGACGTTCAACAACTGGAGAAGCATAGGTTCAAGCCATTCTTGGAAGAAAATACAGTTTTAATAGTTGGAGGCAGACTAAAAGAATCGACTGAGTTTTATTGCTAAACATACCATGCTGTTGCCATTCAACGACCCAATAAGTCGATTAATCTTCGAATCGTTACATAAGGAAAATACGCAGTGCGGACATACTGCACTCCTTTCTACGGTGAGACAACGCTTTTGGCCCATCAAAGGAAAGCATTTGACTCGGGAAACTGTTCACAAATGTATACAATGCGCAAAATCAAAACCAAAGCTTTTGAAACAAATTATGGTAAATTTGCCAGAAACAAGAGTAACGCCTGCAAGGTCCGCACGGGTAGATTATTGCGGACCAATCTGGGTACATTTCAAAACAAGAGGAAAACGACCTCAGAAAGCATATCTTGCGGTATTTTGCTGCATTTCAACGAAGGCGGTTCACCTAGACCAACTCGCAGAGCTGTCAACCTCGTTATTCTCAACGAAAGCTCAAGAAAAAATAAAACGAGAATGCGCAACTAGAAACATTACTTTCCACTTTATACCACCGCGATCTCCTCATTTCGGTGGACTTTGGGAAGCAGCTGTAAAATCCGCTAAAGGTCTTCTGATAAAGGAAATAGCGAGCGCATCCTTGACTTATGAAGAAATGGAAACCATTGTCATAGAGGTTGAAGCGATACTAAACTCTAGGCAAAATGGTAAAGTCATTGAAACTTTTCCAGGGTCAGACGGTTTCGTCAGGACAGCTGCGGTAAAAACATCAACCGGTATCATTAAGCGACCTATCCACCTACTCGCTCCTCTCCCTCTAGAACAACCTAACGGTGAAAGAGGAGATAATTCGCTTTCGCTCAAATAAAGCGCCGCATCCAGTGACAAAGACAATAGTTCACCACCTCCAAAACGTGCTAACCTCACAACAACCAGCTGCTGGTGATCCTAGCATTATTTCTCCCACTAGTGATGTGCCAACAAGTTACCTATAATCATATTAAAAGCAACCCTGGTTAACATTTTGAGTGTATTGGTAATATTAAGCCAATTCTATCAGAATGGAAACTGCTGATATATTTCGAGCTAGCACCTCTTCATAAGGAACTGCAGCTCTTCATCAACGGAAACATGCAATCACTTACACTTCCGCGACCAATGCAGTGACCTAATAACCCATTTCCACAATATCGAGAAAGATTTGCCAGCCATTCCCGAAAATCTCGGGGCAATAGATATAGTCGGCAACGTAGCAAATTCATTATTTGGTGTTCTGGATTCAAAATATGTTGAGAAAATGTCAGACACAATCAGTATTATTAAAACCGATTAAGCTCAACTGCAAGGCCTACTCCGGAACCAAACCTCATTTATGGACTCTACCCTTAACCTCATGAAGCAATCTGATGCTCGGACACATGAGAATTTTGAAAAAATAAACTTTAAAATCAGAAGACTCACGAATCTCACAAACAACGAAAGCATCTACCGCTCTCAACTCGTCTTATCCCTAAGTATCCAGTTCATCCTAATTACAAATAACTTGCAAAAAATACATGCTCCCATGACGGATTTGTTGGCTGACATTCATCATGGTCGGATCAGCCCTATTCTACTAACTCCACAACAGGGAGCCACCGTGGTGCAATGGTTAGCATGCCCGCCTTGCATACACAAGGTCGTGGGCTCGATTCCTGCTTCGACCGAACACCAAAAAGTTTTTCAGCGGTGGATTATCCCACCTCAGTAATGCTGAGGGTTTCAAAGCTTCTCTATGTGGTTTCACTGCAATGTGGAACGCCGTTCGGACTCGGCTATATAAAAGAGGTCCCTTCCCAATAAACACAGGATGAGCGTTTTTCAAATGCAACAACTTTTCAGTTTGAGGGTAAATATAATTTTCAACATAAATTCAATTTGACTTGAAATAGCTCATCTTCAATACATCTTCAAATTTTTTGCGAATTACTTCCAATTTGCCAAAATGTTGACGAAATCTTTGAAAAGTTGTTGAAGATAATATGAGAAAACTTTGACAAAACACTACACTAAAATGCAACGAAAAAAACATGTGGTTTTCAATACTTATTTGTGCAACGAAGTTCGTGGTCAATTGCAAGAAATAACAAATTTTAGACAAATAACCAAATAGTTTATAAAAATAGGTAAGTGAAAATAAAAAATGAAATAAAACTTTAAGGAAGTCACTAAATGTATATCTCTTTGCAGAAAACTAATATTATCGATTCTACGTTCTTGAAAACATTAAAAACTGACCGATGAAAAAATAGTGGACAATTAACTGGAACTGCTTCAAATAGTTTATAATAATTGGTACGTCAATATGAAAAATTAAATCAAAACTTTAGAGAATTCACTAAATTTAAATCTTTGGATGCTACATTCTTGCAAACAACAAGAAACTGACCAATGAAAAATGATTGGCTTATCGACAAGAAAAAGTTTCCAGAAAGATTACAAGTGCAACCAATTAAAATTGTTAAAAACAACAAATTGTTGAAATCAACAACTTCTGGATGAAAATGGACATCACATCGTCAGTTTAATTCATATGCTATTATCACTTTAAAATGGATATTTTGTGAATTCCTTCTGCTGGAAATCAATTCTAACACGCGGTCCAGTACGTTCCTAATTTCAAATTGCCCGCATGTTAATAAATTTTAATGCTGTTTTATGACACCAAAAGGAAGGAAAACGAATTATCAATGCAAAAGTGTTTACTAATAATGTTTAAGATATTTAAAGTTTTGTTGTTTGTTTTTTTATACCCACCACCATAAAATGGTGACGGGGGTATAATAAGTTTGTCATTCCGTTTGTAACACATCGAAATATCGATTTCCGACTATATAAAGTATATATATTCTTGATCAGGGAGAAATTCTAAGACGATATAAGCATGTCTGTCTGTCTGTCTGTTGTAATCACGCTACAGCCTTCAATAATGGCGCTATCGTCTAGAAATTTGGCACAGATTAGTTTTTTGTTTGCAGGCAGGTCAAGTTCGAAGATGGGCTATATCGGTCCAAGTTTTGATATAGTCCCCATATAAACCGACCTCCCGATTTGGGGTCTTGGGCCTATAAAAACCGTAGTTTTTATCAGATTTGCCTGAAATGTGAAATCCAGAGGTATTTTGGGACCATAAGTAGGTGTGTCGAAAATGGTCTGTATCGGTCCATGTTTTGATATAGCCCCCATATAGACCGATCTCCCGATTTTGCTTCTTGGGCGTCTAGAAACTATATTTACCAGCCGATTTGCCTGAAATTGGAAATCTATAGGTATTGTGGGAATATAAAGAGGTATGTCGAAAATGGTCCGTATCGGTCCATGTTTTGGTATAGCCCCCATATAGACCGATCTCCCGATTTTGCTTCTTACGCGTCTAGAAACAGTATTTCCTATCCGATTTGTATGAAATTGAAAATCTAGAGGTATTTTGGGACCATAAAGAGGTGTGTCGAAAATGGTGTCCATCGGTCCATGTTTTGATATGGCCCCCATATAAACCAACCTCCCAATTTGGAGTCTTGGGCCTATAAAAACCGTAGTTTTTATCCAATTTGCCTGAAATAGGAAATATAGAGGTATTTGAGGACCATAAAAAGGTGTGCCGAAAATGGTGCCCATCGGTCCATGTTTTGGTATAGCCCCCATACAGACCGATATCCCGATTTTGCTTCTAGGGCTTCTAGAAACTATATTTACCATCCGATTTGCCTGAAATTGGAAATCTAGATGTATTTGAGGACCATAAAAAGGTGTGCCGAAAATGGTGCTCATCGGTCCATGTTTTGATATAGCCCCCGTAGAGACTGATCTCCCGATTTTGCTTCTTGGGAAAATCTAGAGTTCTTTTGGGGCCATAAAAAGGTGTGCCGAAAATGGTGCCCATTTTTTGGTATAGCCCCCATATAGACTAATCTCTCTATTTTTACTTCTTGGGCGTCTAGAGACTATAGTTTCTAGCCGATTTGTTTGAAATTGAAAATCTGGTCACAAATATGTGAGTAGCAAATGGTACCTATCGGTCCATGTTTTTGTGTAGCCCCCATATACACCGATCTCCCGGCTTTATTTCTTTGGCTTCTAGAATCCGTAGTTTTTATCCGATTTGCTGGAATTTTGTAATCTATAATGAAAGTTTTGACAAACGAAAATTCCTTTTCTTATAAAGTATTTTCGTTTATTCAACGATTGTCTCTAAAATTTGTGTCGAAAGAAAACTTTGCTTGTCTAATATTACATTTCTCAAAAAAGAAAACACTTCTTTCAGGGTATAGCAGGCGCACTGATCATGAAAATTGCTTCAAACTGAAAGTAAAATTTCCAGATTTTACTCATCGTATTTAAATAATGGCGGAAAAAATTTACATATTTAAGATTTTAAATCAAGGCGTAATTTCATCATATACACGAAAATTGGTTCTCATAAATCCAGAATCTGATCTGGTCTTCATAGGTAGAATCTTTTGTCTTCGGGAACTGACTTGCTTGGGAGAAGATTTGTCATCAAACCCCCTAAAATTCTATATATTATCAAGTAACCCACTACGACGAAGAGTTTTCAAAGTAAACTATCATATTTGATTCATGGTGGTGGGTATTTAAAATTCGGCCCGGCCGAATTTACTGCTTTATATACTTGTTTTGTTTTTGTTCTTATTTGTTGATATGTTTAATAAGATTATTATTTATCAATTGGTATTGTAGTGTATTATGTAGTGTAGTGTATTATTATATATTTTATTTTGATGAAAATGAATAAATTATACAAAATTCATAGAATTTTGGCTTTGACTTTCAATTTGAAGTGGGGATATCATTCATACAAATTTAGGTTGAAAAGTTACGATGTTAATTTTGAATTTGACTCGCATCGAAAATTGTTTGACAAATTATTGAGTAGCGATGCATTTCATTTTGAGGATAACACTTGAGATATTATTGCTAATGTGTTGAATTTCACTGTTGAGGGTGATGTCTGTTTTTTGTTGAGAACGCGATTTTCTCAACAATTTCTCAACTTGAATATTACCCTAATCCTTTGAAAAAATGTTTGAAAAAATGTTGAAATTTAGCATTTTTCAAACGTTTGTTTTTATTGGGTTGTCATTGAGCTTAACATGGAATCGGGCAGCACTCAGTGATAAGAGAGAAGTTCACCAATGTGGTATCACAATGGACTGAATAGTCTAAGTAAGCCTGATACATCGGGCTGCCACCTAACATAACCTAACCTAACTCCACAACAAATTGCTGCTGAGGTGGATAATATAAAGGCTAACCTACCGAAAGATTTAACACTACCAGTAGTGGATATAAAACACTTATTGCGATGCCATATAAGCTCATGCCTCAATATCGAACGACCCTGTCATCTGCACCTTGTTGATTCCATTGTCAAACCAGGATGAATATGACCTATTTTACCTTACACCAGTTCCACAAGCAATAAATAATACCCTTTGGTTCTCTGTAAACGGCCTCATTTAACTCTACAAGATCTCCTCTCGCACGCATTGTGAGTGATATTTGTGTTTGTGTATAGTCATTATTACAATACATCGGTCCCATATAAAAATTTAATTTTTTATAAAACCTTTGTTCGCTGCTTTGAGCTTTGCTTGTATGATCCATGTAATTTTTATTTTTGATATTTTGTATTAGCTGATTGCAACAATTGTTATTATTTTTATTTTCACACATCCTACCCATTTCTATGTTGTGCACCATCATCGTTGTCTGTAAATCTTTGTACCATAAAATTCTTCTTTCTATAATTTTCGTAGCCAGTTTATGAGGTAATCGGTTTATCTGTATATCAAATATACATTTTGCTAGGTATTTCAAATGTAACGTAAATGTATATACACGTATTCCTCCTCGTATCCGGTTTCCAACGATAGAACATAATTCGGTGTGTTATCAGGTAATTTCAGTATTCGCTTTAAAAAGTACCTGTAGAATTTGTCCACTTCCTCAAAATATGAGGAAACTGAAAGAAACATTTTCCATTTCGCTTGTATACTAATATTGCCTTTCCCAATAAAATGTTTCCACGTTATATTGAGACATGTTTTGGATGCATCATTTTTTTAGTCACATGTTTGGTAAAGGAGAGCCTAGGCGTTAATGTGATTCCAAGATACACATATCCATTTACAATTCCGAGGTTTCCGCCTGGCCTTCTGGCAATCTGCCACCCTTCCGAAAGACCATAATTTCTGATTTTATTTGATTCACTTCCATACCACACATAGCGCAATATTCCGATAGATTATTTATCATAAATTGTACAGTTTCGGCATCATCAGAAAGTAAAACTATATCATCAGCATACATCAATAGACGAACGTTTATTCCATCTTTATGTAATCCTCCTCCTAGCCAGTCATGAAGGCCATTCAAACATAGTGCAAAAAGCATTGGCGAAATTTTGCCGATTTATCGGCATTTTGACGATTTTTTACTCACAAAATGGACAATTCCGATTTTTTCCGATATTAACGACATTAACCCTGTTGGCGATAATAGACAGCCTTGTGTAACACCTGTTTTTGTTTGGATATGCTCCGATAATTCGGTACCAGACCACACTGCTGACTTCGTTTCCGTGTAAACATTCTCAATGAATTTTACAATTTTTGTAGATAGACCAATTTCACGTAGCTTGTAGACGAGATATTGTCTTGGAACTGTATCGAAGGCTGCTTTAAAGTCTACAAAAAAGGCATAGAGTTTCCTCTTCTCGTAGAATTTTAGATTAACGATTTGTACAAGATTAAAAACATTGTCTACTGTCGAGTATCCTTTTCTGAAACCCGCTTGGAATTCATTTAAGATCCCACATCTATTTACCCATTCAGTTATTCTTGTACCAATCATTCCCATCATCAATTTTGCCACACAGTTCATAAAGCTTATCCCTCTGTAAATACCTGGTACTTTAACATCAAAATGACATTTGTTCGGAAAGGAGAAAGAGAGTCAAACAGGACGGACGTGTTTAAAAGCGATCTCACATAATGGGATTTTGTTACATTAAAAAATAAACTTTTAATTAAATATTTTTTAACAACGCTTTTTTCGCGATTTTCTTTTATTGATAACCATCGATAAATGAGGAATCACGGACCTAAACTGTGGCAAATGTTCAAATACACGCAAAAAAATAATTCTTTCCTCCCAAACGAAATTTTAGACAAACAAAGTTCGTTTCTCATTTGCTTTTCGCTGTAAGGAAGTGTATTTGGAAGAAAAGTATATACTTTTTGTGATAAACGTTTATTCTTTTCCAGGATGTAAAAACAATTTCATAAAGACTAGCTAAAAAAAAATTATTTTCTTGCTAATTGCATTGTCCCTCACATCTTTCTCACATCCACGAGGATTTTTAGTTCTTAACACCTTTTCCTGTAATACCAACAATGTAGAAGAAATTATACGATTTTATAAATTTTTAACATTTTTTTACCTTTCGCCTGGACGGAGAATCGAACCGCGGACCATGCACATTGTAAGCCAACACATTAACCACTGAGCTATGTACCTGTTATGGTCATTAATAGATAAATATCCATATAAGTTATATTTATATAGCATAGCTTGCGGCGCCCACGAACCGAATAAACAAAGTTTATTTAACAGAAACAAACATTTAGTTTGGCACCGTGGAGCAGTGGTAGCTACGTCCGACTCTCATGCCAAGGGTCGTGGGTTCGATCCCTGCTTCGGCCAAAGTTTTTTTTTTGCTTTTGTTTTTTTTTTACATATATTCCAGATATATTCGGAAGATTCCGAAAAAATGTTCAACATTGCATTGTACTATAATAAATTTTGAACTGTAAAATGTGTCTTATTAAAGACCTAAAGTCAGAAAAGAACAGTGTTTGATATAAACGAAATAGACTGTGTCGTTATTTCAAAAATAACTTTTTTTATTGAAAAAATAAAAATTTTGTAACAAACGAATTTTTTTGGTGATAAAAGTTTAAAATTTTCGAAGCAATTCAAAAAACTCTAACAAAAGAAAAACGTTTTCGGTACACGTTTTCTAAACGTTTTTTTTCTTTGCGTGTAGTTGCCGCGATATAGAACTGAGATGTAGTGGATTTTGTGGCAAACCCTTTCATATGAAATGCATTGGGATTTCGAAGTATGAGTGCGATTCCATTTTTAAGCACAGGAATATTAAATTTATTTGTGATTCATGCATTAATTTTTTGCAAGTTACAAACGAAAACTATAAACATTTATTATCATTTGTGATTGAAAGCGGAACTAAACTTTCAAATGAAATAAACCAAACTGGTAAAATGATGGAACAACAAGTTGAGAATGCAAAAACAATGATAGTAAATGAAATGAAGAGTTGCAATAGTATGAGAGCAACGGTGCAAATGTATGCAGAAAAATTAAAAAACCCCAACAGTGTACCCGTTATCTTGAAGCCGAAGAATAATCAAAACAGTGAGCAAACAGAGAAAGACGTGAAAGAGAGAATTAAACCTTCTTCTCTTAACTTACAAGTTAAGGGGTTTGTGAAGAGAAATGATGGAAAGGTTGCCATAAGATGCGAGAACGAGGATGCGAGAAAGGTTTTAACCGATGAGATCAAGGGAAAAATGGGAAATGATTACGAGGTAGAAACTCCAAGTATGAGACAACCAAAAATTTTAGTTACTGGTATGCATGAAGAATTGGATAAAAATACTATCGTTGCAGCAATCCGAAAACAAAATGACATTTCTTGCAATAAATTGGAATGTATAAAAGTCTACAAGTCATATAAAAATTCAAATGTTTACAATGCAATTATTGAAACAGATGGGGAAGGATATGATATAATAATGAAAAAGAAGAAAATTAACGTTGAGTGGGACAGGTGCCCAGTATATGAAAGCTGTAATGTATTGCGATGTTTCAAATGCTGGGGTTTTAACCACACGTCAAGGCATTGTAAAAGCGTGGAACAGATTTGTGCCAAATGTAGCGGGGCTGGTCACACTTTTCGAGAGTGTAGAAATGAATACACCAAATGTATAAATTGCCAAAAGGCAAAGGAAAGATTAAATTTAAGAGATGTTGATGTAAACCATGACTGTAGAAGTAATGAGTGTCGCGTACTACAAAGGCGAACGAAATACGAAAATGAACGTGTTGCATACTAGCAACCAAAGTATATAAAGGGATTATATATGAACATCGCAGGCTTATTTTCAAATTTTAAAGAACTGGAAGAGATATGCAATGACAAACAATTTGATTTCATTTGTTTAACTGAAACA
This sequence comes from Haematobia irritans, assembly GCF_050003625.1. Classification (NCBI taxonomy): domain Eukaryota; kingdom Metazoa; phylum Arthropoda; class Insecta; order Diptera; family Muscidae; genus Haematobia; species Haematobia irritans. Next base: position 75,468,190 of record NC_134400.1, on the reverse strand, counting down.
CATTTGACAAAAAATATTAATGATGGAGAATTTAAAATACAAAATTATTCAATTATAAGATGCGATAGAAATTCCCGGCACACTGGAGGAGTTTGTTTCTATATAAGAAATAACTGGCAAGCGAAGATTGTAGATTGTACATCTATTGATAAAATCGTATGGTGGTTAAAGATTGAAATACGCAGTGGCAGAGAAGTATTTTTATTAGCTGGATTATACCGATCCCCCTCTTTTACTACTTCAGGAGAATTCACAAACTTTTTTGAGAATGAAATAGACAAACTTTCAGGCCAAGACAAATGCTTAATAATGGGAGATTTCAATGTTAACTGGCTTGAGAATAGCTGTAAAAAGAAGCAGCTACACTGTTAGAAAAATATGTTTTCATATGTTCCGATATAAGCAAAATGTGTTTCGGGCACAATTTTAAAACACAATATATTTAAGTGCAAGCATGTAATGTTCCTAAACTAACACTAAATGTTTGGGACATCTATGTTAATATGTTAGAATATATTATGTTTGGGGCATGAATGTTTCATAAAAATCATATGTGTGAATGCAAACATATATAAATTTACAAATTTCGACTAAACATACATACAGTATGTCAAGAAAGTCTTTTGACATTGCCAACTATTTCAAATTCTAGAAATAATTGAAATATTAAATATTTTATTAAATTTTTAATTCTGTGTACGTATGTGTACTTTGCAAAATACATAATAAAATATTTTTTTTTTAAATTTCATTATATTTAATTTTGGGACAAAACATAATTTTTATCCCATTGTCAAAACACTTTCTTGACAAACTGTATGTTGTGATATTTTATTCAAAGCGACAGAGAGAATATAGAGAAAGAAATAGAGATGGAAACCGGGAGAGTTGACGAAAGATATCAACATAACACAGCAAGAGAATCAAAAGAGAACAATTTCTGTGAAACCGCTTTTATGTTGTTTCGGAAAACTGTTTTATGATAAGACCAAAAATTTGATACGCTTAAGCCTAAATATTATTTAATTTGGATAAAGAGAATAGACATTCGGAACCAAGAGAATAGACATTTGAAAAACAAACAGCATATGTTTTCGCCTTGAGAGCAGCATTTTATGTATGTGTGGACATGTGTTTTGTTTATTATTTTGGCATTATGGGCACAATTTTTTTCTTGGTTCGTTAAAAGAAATCAGGGGTCTTCATAAAAATAACGAAAGGGCACTATACTCTTTTTAGAGTTGGGACAGTAAAATGAAATAAGGAGGAAATAGTGAAAAATTACACTGTAACATGTAAAAAAAAAAAAAACAAAGTTTAGGTCCTCTTTATTAATAAGTAGTCCACGAAGAGTTGACGGACAGCTTCAAATATAAAAGCGGGCATTAAACTCGAGTTTTGCAGCTAAAACAATTTAAAAAGTTTATTTTCTTTAAAATGAATTATTAAAGAAAAATAAAAGGCATTTTAGAGCGATGGTGTTTATATTATAAAATTATTTATGTATGTTTATACTCGACTCCACGTTCTTCTTTTGTTAGAGTTTTTGAATTCCTTCCAAATTTTAAAGTTTTATACCAAAAACAGTTTTTTGTTACAAAATTGTTATATTTGCAATAAAAAAATAATATTTTATCCAAAAATTAGTCAATTTCGTGTATATCAAGCACTGTTACTGACTATACATCTTTACTAACCCACATTTCGAAGTTTCATTATAAAAATTTAATATAGTATAAATATAAAAAAAAACAAAGTGTTCGGTCGGAGCAGGGATTGAACCCACGACCCTTTGCATGCAAGGCAGACATGCTAACCACTGCTCCACGTGGCAAACAAATGTATGTTTCTGTTAAATAATGTTATGTTTGCATGGGCTCGTGGGCGCTGCAAACTATGCTATATAAATGTAACTTATAACGATAATTATCTACTGGTGACTATAACAGCTACGTAGCCCAGTGGGTGTGTGTAGACTTACACACTGTATGGTCCTCGGTTCGATTCTCCGTGCAGGCGAAAGGTAAAATTTAAAAAAATTATAAAAGTGAATAATTTCTTCAACATTATTTGTATTACAGAAAAAGGTGCCAAGAACTAAAAAATTTCGCGGAAGTGAAAATTACGAGTATATTAGGGAATGAGCACAATCATTTTTGGGAAAAATTCTTCCAAGCATATAATATTTTTGAGCTCAAAATGCTTCCAAACATATAATATGTTCACATAAAACAAATATATTAATGTTTCGGCAGTATCCAATAATATATGTGCTTCCTGCAAAATATGTTTGGAACATATGTTAAAGAACGATTTTTTTTTGAGGGTGTAGAAGAAATAATAGAAGATAACTATTTTAAGCAAATTGTAATACAGCCTACGAGGATAACAAAAAATTCATCTACCTTGATAGACTATGTTATCAGTAATTTTGAAGGAATTCAAACGTCTACAAATGATTATATGAAGCGACCACGAGGCACTGGAAATTCTTATTATAAGGAAAAGCATAGAAACATCTAGTACAAAGGAAGTAAGATCTTTGCATTTCAACAACGTTCTCTTTCGAAACATATTAAATGATGTAGTAGATTTTGGTTCATCAGTAAATGAAATCACAGAAAATTTTGTGAGTAAAATAAATAATGCATTGAGTTCAATGATGATCTGTAAAAAGGTGCATATAACAAATACCCCGCCAAACCCATGGTACAACAACAATCTTAAAGCAATGAAACACAATAAGATACAGTTATATAATATAGCGATTTGGAGCAATAATGAGGATGATTGGAAGAAGTATAGACACATCAGAAATAATTATGGCAAAGAAATAAAAAAAGCGAAAGCCAATTTCATTAACAACAAAATTAAAGGTTGTTTAGACCGAAAATCCATGTGGAGGACAATAAAAAGTTTAGTGTTAAAAAAGAAGGATACCCAAATAAAACAAATAAATTTGAAAGGCGTTGTTGTGTCTGGAGATAAGGATATTGCAGAAGGGCTAAATTCGTTTTTTATAGACAGCATTTATGACGTCGTAAACAGTATACCTTTTGAAACATATGAAAACATGATAGTACAAAACGCTCAGTCTTATTTCAAATTCAGAATGATAGATCTAAATGAGTTAAGGGAGACTATGAGAGCGATAAATGGCAAGAAAGATCAATATTTTGTGACAACTAAAATGCTGCTGGATAACTTTGACATTGTTGGGCAAATTCTGCACAAAATTGTTGTGGAATCTTTAGAAACCGGAATATTTCCAGATGTCCTGAAGGAATCATACATTATACCCATACAGAAAATTAAAAATACGACAAATGCTAATGAGATAAGACCGATAAACATGCTGCCTATATTAAGCAAAATAATAGAAAAAATTGTACATACACAGTTATATGCACACTTTGAAACTAATAATTTTCTTATTGAAACCCAATCAGGATTTAGGCAGAACCATAGTTGCGAAGCACTATTAAATCTCGTAGTAACCCAATGGAAATCAGAAATTAATGCAAAAAACTGCGTTGCAGCTGTTTTTCTAGATCTAAAACGCGCTTTTGAAACGGTAAATAGAGAAATACTCTTGAAGAAATTGAATAGATATGGAGTTAAAGGAAAAGAACTGAAATGGTTTGAAAGCTACCTGAGTAATAGAAGGCAAAGGACAAAGTGTGGCTTACATATATCGTCAAAAATTGGAGTTGAAATTGGGGTGCCACAAGGAGCAGTATTGGGGACTTTACTGTTTTTAATATACGTCAATGACATTAAACAAATATTGCATAAAGCAAAAGTTTGTCTGTTTGCGGATGATGCTCTTATTTATACCCATGGATCTAATATAGAGGAGTGTATAAGAGATTTAAATCAAGATTTGAAAAATGTGGAGATATACCTGCGAATGAATAGGCTAAAACTAAATATAAGCAAAACAAAAGCAATGATTTTGAATGGGCCAACATTTAACCACATATACATACAAGATGAAATAGTGGAGCAAGTGGAGGAAATAAAGTACTTAGGTGTTATAATTGACAGAAACCTTAAATTTGATACTCATTTCAACTACATATGTTCGAAAATTTCAAAGAAAATAGCATTTTTAAGAAGAATTCGATCTCAACTGCCTACACGCTCACAAAAAATCGCTTCTGTAACATATACTCCCAAACATATTTTGCTTCAAGCATATACATTTTTGGGTATTGCCCAAACATTTATATGTTTGATCTCTTCCAATATATAATATGTTTGAAAGCATATTGGTCTAAACAATATATATTTGGGTAGTCTAAGTTCCAAACATTTTGTATTTTTGCATCCAAATTCAATAACGTTGTCTTCCAAAAAACAATATGTTATTATGTGAACATATAATATGTTTGGAAGCATTTTTCACCCAAAAATATTATATGCTTAAAAAAATTCTCCCAAACAATATTGTGCTCAAAATTTTATTTATTTATATATTTACAATCATAATGAATTATGAAAATAAACAGGTAATATAGTTGCTAACAACATAGGTTTTCGACCTGAATGCTCAAAATTTTGTTTCTGCCCAATTGTATATTCCCCCACATCTTCCTCACTTCCACGAGATTTTTTAGTTCTTAGCACCTTTTTCTGCAATACAAACATTGTAGAAGAAATTATTCAATTGTATAATTTTTATACCCACCACCATAAAATGGTGACGGGGGTATAATAAGTTTGTCATTCCGTTTGTAACACATCGAAATATCGATTTCCGACTATATAAAGTATATATATTCTTGATCAGGGAGAAATTCTAAGACGATATAAGCATGTCTGTCTGTCTGTTGTAATCACGCTACAGCCTTCAATAATGGCGCTATCGTCTAGAAATTTGGCACAGATTAGTTTTTTGTTTGCAGGCAGGTCAAGTTCGAAGATGGGCTATATCGGTCCAAGTTTTGATATAGTCCCCATATAAACCGACCTCCCGATTTGGGGTCTTGGGCCTATAAAAACCGTAGTTTTTATCAGATTTGCCTGAAATGTGAAATCCAGAGGTATTTTGGGACCATAAGTAGGTGTGTCGAAAATGGTCTGTATCGGTCCATGTTTTGATATAGCCCCCATATAGACCGATCTCCCGATTTTGCTTCTTGGGCGTCTAGAAACTATATTTACCAGCCGATTTGCCTGAAATTGGAAATCTATAGGTATTGTGGGACTATAAAGAGGTATGTCGAAAATGGTCCGTATCGGTCCATGTTTTGGTATAGCCCCCATATAGACCGATCTCCCGATTTTGCTTCTTACGCGTCTAGAAACAGTATTTCCTATCCGATTTGTATGAAATTGAAAATCTAGAGGTATTTTGGGACCATAAAGAGGTGTGTCGAAAATGGTGTCCATCGGTCCATGTTTTGATATGGCCCCCATATAAACCAACCTCCCGATTTGGAGTCTTGGGCCTATAAAAACCGTAGTTTTTATCCAATTTGCCTGAAATAGGAAATATAGAGGTATTTGAGGACCATAAAAAGGTGTGCCGAAAATGGTGCCCATCGGTCCATGTTTTGGTATAGCCCCCATACAGACCGATATCCCGATTTTGCTTCTAGGGCTTCTAGAAACTATATTTACCATCCGATTTGCCTGAAATTGGAATCTAGATGTATTTGAGGACCATAAAAAGGTGTGCCGAAAATGGTGCTCATCGGTCCATGTTTTGATATAGCCCCCGTAGAGACTGATCTCCCGATTTTGCTTCTTGGGAAAATCTAGAGTTCTTTTGGGGCCATAAAAAGGTGTGCCGAAAATGGTGCCCATTTTTTGGTATAGCCCCCATATAGACTAATCTCTCTATTTTTACTTCTTGGGCGTCTAGAGACTATAGTTTCTAGCCGATTTGTTTGAAATTGAAAATCTGGTCACAAATATGTGAGTAGCAAATGGTACCTATCGGTCCATGTTTTTGTGTAGCCCCCATATACACCGATCTCCCGGCTTTATTTCTTTGGCTTCTAGAATCCGTAGTTTTTATCCGATTTGCTGGAATTTTGTAATCTATAATGAAAGTTTTGACAAACGAAAATTCCTTTTCTTATAAAGTATTTTCGTTTATTCAACGATTGTCTCTAAAATTTGTGTCGAAAGAAAACTTTGCTTGTCTAATATTACATTTCTCAAAAAAGAAAACACTTCTTTCAGGGTATAGCAGGCGCACTGATCATGAAAATTGCTTCAAACTGAAAGTAAAATTTCCAGATTTTACTCATCGTATTTAAATAATGGCGGAAAAAATTTACATATTTAAGATTTTAAATCAAGGCGTAATTTCATCATATACACGAAAATTGGTTCTCATAAATCCAGAATCTGATCTGGTCTTCATAGGTAGAATCTTTTGTCTTCGGGAACTGACTTGCTTGGGAGAAGATTTGTCATCAAACCCCCTAAAATTCTATATATTATCAAGTAACCCACTACGACGAAGAGTTTTCAAAGTAAACTATCATATTTGATTCATGGTGGTGGGTATTTAAAATTCGGCCCGGCCGAATTTACTGCTTTATATACTTGTTTTATTTTAATTTTACCTTTTGCCGGACGGGGATTCGAACAGCGGACCACACAGTTTGTAAGGATCAAAGAAGTAGCTGATCAATTGTCCATTGGATTGAACCCACGACCCTTTGCATGCAAGGCAGACATGCTAACCACTGCTCCACGTGGCAAACAAATGTATGTTTCTGTTAAATAATGTTATGTTTGCATGGGCTCGTGGGCGCTGCAAACTATGCTATATAAATGTAACTTATAACGATAATTATCTACTGGTGACTATAACAGCTACGTAGCCCAGTGGGTGTGTGTAGACTTACACACTGTATGGTCCTCGGTTCGATTCTCCGTGCAGGCGAAAGGTAAAATTTAAAAAAATTATAAAAGTGAATAATTTCTTCAACATTATTTGTATTACAGAAAAAGGTGTCAAGAACTAAAAAATTTCGCGGAAGTGAAAATTACGAGTATGTTAGGGAATGAGCACAATCATTTTTGGGAAAAATTCTTCCAAGCATATAATATTTTTGAGCTCAAAATGCTTCCAAACATATAATATGTTCACATAAAACAAATATATTAATGTTTCGGCAGTATCCAATAATATATGTGCTTCCTGCAAAATATGTTTGGAACATATGTTAAAGAACGATTTTTTTTTGAGGGTGTAGAAGAAATAATAGAAGATAACTATTTTAAGCAAATTGTAATACAGCCTACGAGGATAACAAAAAATTCATCTACCTTGATAGACTATGTTATCAGTAATTTTGAAGGAATTCAAACGTCTACAAATGATTATATGAAGCGACCACGAGGCACTGGAAATTCTTATTATAAGGAAAAGCATAGAAACATCTAGTACAAAGGAAGTAAGATCTTTGCATTTCAACAACGTTCTCTTTCGAAACATATTAAATGATGTAGTAGATTTTGGTTCATCAGTAAATGAAATCACAGAAAATTTTGTGAGTAAAATAAATAATGCATTGAGTTCAATGATGATCTGTAAAAAGGTGCATATAACAAATACCCCGCCAAACCCATGGTACAACAACAATCTTAAAGCAATGAAACACAATAAGATACAGTTATATAATATAGCGATTTGGAGCAATAATGAGGATGATTGGAAGAAGTATAGACACATCAGAAATAATTATGGCAAAGAAATAAAAAAAGCGAAAGCCAATTTCATTAACAACAAAATTAAAGGTTGTTTAGACCGAAAATCCATGTGGAGGACAATAAAAAGTTTAGTGTTAAAAAAGAAGGATACCCAAATAAAACAAATAAATTTGAAAGGCGTTGTTGTGTCTGGAGATAAGGATATTGCAGAAGGGCTAAATTCGTTTTTTATAGACAGCATTTATGACGTCGTAAACAGTATACCTTTTGAAACATATGAAAACATGATAGTACAAAACGCTCAGTCTTATTTCAAATTCAGAATGATAGATCTAAATGAGTTAAGGGAGACTATGAGAGCGATAAATGGCAAGAAAGATCAATATTTTGTGACAACTAAAATGCTGCTGGATAACTTTGACATTGTTGGGCAAATTCTGCACAAAATTGTTGTGGAATCTTTAGAAACCGGAATATTTCCAGATGTCCTGAAGGAATCATACATTATACCCATACAGAAAATTAAAAATACGACAAATGCTAATGAGATAAGACCGATAAACATGCTGCCTATATTAAGCAAAATAATAGAAAAAATTGTACATACACAGTTATATGCACACTTTGAAACTAATAATTTTCTTATTGAAACCCAATCAGGATTTAGGCAGAACCATAGTTGCGAAGCACTATTAAATCTCGTAGTAACCCAATGGAAATCAGAAATTAATGCAAAAAACTGCGTTGCAGCTGTTTTTCTAGATCTAAAACGCGCTTTTGAAACGGTAAATAGAGAAATACTCTTGAAGAAATTGAATAGATATGGAGTTAAAGGAAAAGAACTGAAATGGTTTGAAAGCTACCTGAGTAATAGAAGGCAAAGGACAAAGTGTGGCTTACATATATCGTCAAAAATTGGAGTTGAAATTGGGGTGCCACAAGGAGCAGTATTGGGGACTTTACTGTTTTTAATATACGTCAATGACATTAAACAAATATTGCATAAAGCAAAAGTTTGTCTGTTTGCGGATGATGCTCTTATTTATACCCATGGATCTAATATAGAGGAGTGTATAAGAGATTTAAATCAAGATTTGAAAAATGTGGAGATATACCTGCGAATGAATAGGCTAAAACTAAATATAAGCAAAACAAAAGCAATGATTTTGAATGGGCCAACATTTAACCACATATACATACAAGATGAAATAGTGGAGCAAGTGGAGGAAATAAAGTACTTAGGTGTTATAATTGACAGAAACCTTAAATTTGATACTCATTTCAACTACATATGTTCGAAAATTTCAAAGAAAATAGCATTTTTAAGAAGAATTCGATCTCAACTGCCTACACGCTCACAAAAAATCGCTTCTGTAACATATACTCCCAAACATATTTTGCTTCAAGCATATACATTTTTGGGTATTGCCCAAACATTTATATGTTTGATCTCTTCCAATATATAATATGTTTGAAAGCATATTGGTCTAAACAATATATATTTGGGTAGTCTAAGTTCCAAACATTTTGTATTTTTGCATCCAAATTCAATAACGTTGTCTTCCAAAAAACAATATGTTATTATGTGAACATATAATATGTTTGGAAGCATTTTTCACCCAAAAATATTATATGCTTAAAAAAATTCTCCCAAACAATATTGTGCTCAAAATTTTATTTATTTATATATTTACAATCATAATGAATTATGAAAATAAACAGGTAATATAGTTGCTAACAACATAGGTTTTCGACCTGAATGCTCAAAATTTTGTTTCTGCCCAATTGTATATTCCCCCACATCTTCCTCACTTCCACGAGATTTTTTAGTTCTTAGCACCTTTTTCTGTAATACAAACATTGTAGAAGAAATTATTCAATTGTATAATTTTTATACCCACCACCATAAAATGGTGACGGGGGTATAATAAGTTTGTCATTCCGTTTGTAACACATCGAAATATCGATTTCCGACTATATAAAGTATATATATTCTTGATCAGGGAGAAATTCTAAGACGATATAAGCATGTCTGTCTGTCTGTTGTAATCACGCTACAGCCTTCAATAATGGCGCTATCGTCTAGAAATTTGGCACAGATTAGTTTTTTGTTTGCAGGCAGGTCAAGTTCGAAGATGGGCTATATCGGTCCAAGTTTTGATATAGTCCCCATATAAACCGACCTCCCGATTTGGGGTCTTGGGCCTATAAAAACCGTAGTTTTTATCAGATTTGCCTGAAATGTGAAATCCAGAGGTATTTTGGGACCATAAGTAGGTGTGTCGAAAATGGTCTGTATCGGTCCATGTTTTGATATAGCCCCCATATAGACCGATCTCCCGATTTTGCTTCTTGGGCGTCTAGAAACTATATTTACCAGCCGATTTGCCTGAAATTGGAAATCTATAGGTATTGTGGGACTATAAAGAGGTATGTCGAAAATGGTCCGTATCGGTCCATGTTTTGGTATAGCCCCCATATAGACCGATCTCCCGATTTTGCTTCTTACGCGTCTAGAAACAGTATTTCCTATCCGATTTGTATGAAATTGAAAATCTAGAGGTATTTTGGGACCATAAAGAGGTGTGTCGAAAATGGTGTCCATCGGTCCATGTTTTGATATGGCCCCCATATAAACCAACCTCCCGATTTGGAGTCTTGGGCCTATAAAAACCGTAGTTTTTATCCAATTTGCCTGAAATAGGAAATATAGAGGTATTTGAGGACCATAAAAAGGTGTGCCGAAAATGGTGCCCATCGGTCCATGTTTTGGTATAGCCCCCATACAGACCGATATCCCGATTTTGCTTCTAGGGCTTCTAGAAACTATATTTACCATCCGATTTGCCTGAAATTGGAAATCTAGATGTATTTGAGGACCATAAAAAGGTGTGCCGAAAATGGTGCTCATCGGTCCATGTTTTGATATAGCCCCCGTAGAGACTGATCTCCCGATTTTGCTTCTTGGGAAAATCTAGAGTTCTTTTGGGGCCATAAAAAGGTGTGCCGAAAATGGTGCCCATTTTTTGGTATAGCCCCCATATAGACTAATCTCTCTATTTTTACTTCTTGGGCGTCTAGAGACTATAGTTTCTAGCCGATTTGTTTGAAATTGAAAATCTGGTCACAAATATGTGAGTAGCAAATGGTACCTATCGGTCCATGTTTTTGTGTAGCCCCCATATACACCGATCTCCCGGCTTTATTTCTTTGGCTTCTAGAATCCGTAGTTTTTATCCGATTTGCTGGAATTTTGTAATCTATAATGAAAGTTTTGACAAACGAAAATTCCTTTTCTTATAAAGTATTTTCGTTTATTCAACGATTGTCTCTAAAATTTGTGTCGAAAGAAAACTTTGCTTGTCTAATATTACATTTCTCAAAAAAGAAAACACTTCTTTCAGGGTATAGCAGGCGCACTGATCATGAAAATTGCTTCAAACTGAAAGTAAAATTTCCAGATTTTACTCATCGTATTTAAATAATGGCGGAAAAAATTTACATATTTAAGATTTTAAATCAAGGCGTAATTTCATCATATACACGAAAATTGGTTCTCATAAATCCAGAATCTGATCTGGTCTTCATAGGTAGAATCTTTTGTCTTCGGGAACTGACTTGCTTGGGAGAAGATTTGTCATCAAACCCCCTAAAATTCTATATATTATCAAGTAACCCACTACGACGAAGAGTTTTCAAAGTAAACTATCATATTTGATTCATGGTGGTGGGTATTTAAAATTCGGCCCGGCCGAATTTACTGCTTTATATACTTGTTTTATTTTAATTTTACCTTTTGCCGGACGGGGATTCGAACAGCGGACCACACAGTTTGTAAGGATCAAAGAAGTAGCTGATCAATTGTCCAAGGAAAAATAAAATGTTAATTTTGTAATAACAAGCAACAACCACCAACTTAATTCAATATCGCTCTCTGTTAAATAGCGCTCCAAGCTACTAAACACATATATGTTTATAGGCTATTTCTAAATTAATATATGTTTGCATCCAAGCATATTATATTTACAAACATTTTATGTCCCAAACATAATATGTTCTAACATATTAACATATATGTCCCAAACATGTTATGCTAGTTTATGGACATTATATGCTTGCATTCAAAAATATTGTGTTTAAAAATTTGTGTTCCAAACCTATAATGTTTATAGCCAAACATATGAAAAACAGTCTTTTTCATCCGTGTACAGAAACTGCTATAAACATATATAAACAACGATAAAACCACATTTTGAATACTGCTCTACATTATTATTTCTTGGAAACCAATCTGTAAAAAATAGACTTCAAAAATTGCAAAATAAAGGAATGCGTTGCATATTGAGATGTCACAGATTAACTCATATATCTACAATGCTGGATACTTTGCGGTGGCTATCAATAAACCAGAGGCTTGTAATGAATGCTTTAATATTTATCTTCAAAATTAAAAATGGAATGTTGCCCATGTATTTGGAGAACTACATAACATATGTATCAGATGTACAACCGTACAGTTTAAGAAACACAAATAACTTCAGATTGCATTTTAGTACAACTAGTTTCTATCAAAATTTACTTTTATATAACGGTCTTAAAGTGTTCAATGAAATGCCAGATGATTTAAAAAACATTGATAATTATTTTTTTTAAAAGTAGATTAATTTCATATGTAAAACTGAGATTTTAATGTAATTTAATCTAGTTTTGTATAAAAAAAAAGAAAGTGTAAATAATAACTATATAAGTTAAATAAAGAGAGAAAAAAACAAAGCATCAAAGTCGTCGTGGCCGTTAAAAATTCGTGTATAGCAGTTACATAGAATAGTCAGAAATTCATCTGTTGCATTTCAAAAAAAAATTATATGGGATTCGATTTCGAGATTTCTTCTCCTTCACTTTACAAAGTTGTTCTCTTAATTCTGGCAATGTAAAGTCTCTGCCCAAGTTCTCGTGAACCTTTCTTTGAAGTGCGTAATGAATTAATGAGCCATTCACGTTTGGATTTAGAAGAGATTCAAAGTGATCCTTCAGCATACTTGCAGTGATTTCACTGTTAGAAAAATATGTTTTTCATATGTTTCGATATAAACAAAATGTGTTTCGGGCACAATTTTTAAACACAATATATTTAAGTGCAAACATGTAATGTTCTCAAACTAACACTAAATGTTTGGAACACATATGTTAATATGTTAGAATATATTATGTTTGGGGCATGCATGTTTCATAAAAATTATATGTGTGAATGTAAACATCTATAAATTTACAAATTTCGAGTAAACATATATATGTTGTGATATTTTATTCAGAGAGACACAGAGAGAGAGAGTGAGAGTATAGAGAAAGAAATTGAGATAAAAACCGGGAGGGTTGACGAAAGATATCAAATTAACACAGCGAGAGAATCGAAGGAGAGCAATTTCTGTGAAACCGCTTATATGTTGTTTCGGAAACTGCTTTATGATAAGGCCAAAAATTGTATACGCTTAAGTCTAAATATTATTTAATTTAAGTCTAAATATTATTTAATTTGTGTATATTATAAAATTATTTATATATGTTTATACTCGACCCCACGTTCTTCCTTTGTTAGAGTTTTTGAATTCCTTCCAAAATATCAAACTTTTATACCAAAACCAGTTTTTTATTACAAAATTGTTATTTTTGCAATAAAAAAATTATATTTTATCCAAAAGCTCAGTCCATTTCGTTTATATCAAGCACTGTTTCTGACTGTAAATCTTTAATAACCCACATTTCGAAGTTTCATTATAAAAATTTATAGTATAAATATAAATATGTAAATTAAAAAAAAAAAACAATTGGTGTTTGGTCGGAGCAGGGATTGAACCCACGACCCTTTGCATGTACGGCAGACATGCTATCCACTGCTCCACGTTGCCAACACATGTATGTTTCTGTTAAATAATGTTATGTTTGCATGGGCTCGTGGGCGCTGCAAACTATGCTATATAAATGTAACTTATAACGATAATTGTCTTCTGGTGACTATAACAGCTACGTAGCTCAGTGGTAGTGTGTTGGCTTACAAACTGTATGGTTCTCGGTTCGATTCTCCGTCCAGCCGAAAGGTAAAATTTAAAAAAATTATAAAATTGAATAATTTCTTCAACATTATTTGTATTACAGAAAAAGGTGCCAAGAACTAAAAAATTTCGTGGAATGAGCACAATCTTCTTTGGGGAAAATTCTTCCAAGCATATAATATTTTTGGGCTCAAAATGCTTCCTAACATATAATATTTTCTCATATAACAAACATATTAATGTTTCGGCAGTATCCAATAATATATGTGCTTCCTGCAAAATATGTTTGGAACATATGTTAGAGAGGCGATTTTTTTTGAGGGTGTTGGCATCCAATTGAATTTTCTTGTTGCCTTATTTCACGTGCAATTTTCCACCATGATTTGCTGTCTGTAATGCCATCTAACCTTCCTTTTAGATCGCTGTAGTAATCTATCTGCTTCTGCACGGATGAAAAAGACTGTTTTTCATGTGTTTGGCTATAAACATTATATGTTTGGAACACAAATTTTTAAACACAATATTTTTGAGGGCAAGCATATAATGTTCATAAACTAGCATAACATGTTTGGGACATATATGTTAATATGTTAGAACAAATTATGTTTGGGACATAAAATGTTTGTAAATATAATATGCGTGAATGCAAACATATATTAATTTAGAAATAGCCTATAATCATATATGTGTTTAGTAGCTTGGAGCGCTATTTAACAGGGAGCGATATTGAATTAAGTTGGTGGTTGTTGCTTGTTATTACAAAATTAATATTTTATTTTTCCTTGGGCAATTGATCAGCTACTTCTTTGATCCTTACAAACTGTGTGGTCCGTTGTTCGAGTCCCCGTCCGGCAAAAGGTAAAATTAAAATAAAAAAAATCATAAAATTGAATAATTTCTTCTACAATGTTTGTATTACAGAAAAAGGTGCTAAGAACTAAAAAATCTCGTGGAAGTGAGAAAGATGTCGGGGAATATGCAATTAGGCAGAAACAAAATTTTGAGCATTCAGGTCGAAAACCTATGTTGTTAGCACCTATATTACCTGTTTATTTTCATAATTCATTATGATTGTAAATATATAAATAAATAAATAAAATTTTGAGCACAATATTGTTTTGGAGAATTTTTTTAAGCATATAATATTTTTGGGTGCAAAATGCTTCCAAACATATTATATGCTCATATAATAACATATTGTTTTTTGGAAGACAACATTATTGAATTTGGATGCAAAAATACAAAATGTTTGGAACTTAGACTACCCAAACATATATTGTTTAGACCAATATGCTTTCAAACATATTATATATTGGAAGAGATCAAACATATAAATGTTTGGGCAATACCCAAAAATGTATATGCTTGAAGCAAAATATGTTTCGGAGTATATGGTACAGAAGCGATTTTTTGTGACCGTGAATATTCTCATTTATTGACCTTTGATACATATCTCTCTTCCATGGTTGCCAACTTAGCTTCGGGGTCAGATTAGTTTATCTGCTTCCATTTCTACACGCTCACAAAAAATCGCTTCTGTAACATATACTCCGAAACATATTTTGCTTCAAGCATATACATTTTTGGGTATTGCCCAAACATTTATATGTTTGATCTCTTCCAATATATAATATGTTTGAAAGCATATTGGTCTAAACAATATATGTTTGGGTAGTCTAAGTTCCAAACATTTTGTATTTTTGCATCCAAATTCAATAATGTTGTCTTCCAAAAAACAATATGTTATTATGTGACCATATAATATGTTTGGAAGCATTTTGCACCCAAAAATATTATATGCTTAAAAAAATTCTCCAAAACAATATTGTGCTCAAAATTTTATTTATTTATTTATATATTTACAATCATAATGAATTATGAAAATAAACAGGTTATATAGGTGCTAACAACATAGGTTTTCGACCTGAATGCTCAAAATTTTGTTTCTGCCCAATTGTATATTCCCCGACATCTTTCTCACTTCCACGAGATTTTTTAGTTCTTAGCACCTTTTTCTGTAATACAAACATTGTAGAAGAAATTATTCAATTGTATGATTTTTTTTATTTTAATTTTACCTTTTGCCGGACGGGGATTCGAACAGCGGACCGCACAGTTTGTAAGGATCAAAGAAGTAGCTGATCAATTGCCCAAGGAAAAATAAATGTTAATTTTGTAATAACAAGCAACAACCACCAACTTAATTTAATATCGCTCCCTGTTAAATAGCGCTCCAAGCTACTAAACACATATATGTTTATAGGCTATTTCTAAATTAATATATGTTTGCATCCAAGCATATTATATTTACAAACATTTTATGTCCCAAACATAATATGTTCTAACATATTAACATATATGTCCCAAACATGTTATGCTAGTTTATGAACATTATATGCTTGCACTCAAAAATATTGTGTTTAAAAATTTGTGTTCCAAACATATAATGTTTATAGCCAAACATATGAAAAACAGTCTTTTTCATCCGTGTACATATTTGTTACATTCCAAAGTTAACACCACCGGCCAATGATCTGACCAAAGTTGATTGTCAACGTTTAGTGTCTTCACATTTGAAATAATATCTAGAGATACTACACACAAATCAATAACCGAATTACCATTTTTGTTAGCAAAAGTAAAACATCCTTGTTCATCCCCTGCAGTTCTACCATTTAGGATGACAAGCCCATAATTGTTGCAGAATTCTGTATACTTCTTGCCATTTACATTAATAATCTTATCGTTGGATTTTCTTTGACCGTGTACTATAAGTTGGTTCGATAAATCTTTTGGACGTTGCTGATCCTCTCCAATTCTTACGTTGTGATCTCCGATAACTATTTTAGGTGAATCGTTATTGTTCACCGCCTCTTTTAATCCTGAAAAGTCTTCTGCCCAATTTGCAGTTCTTAAATATAATTGGTTTATTTCGCAAATTACGACATCCGTGAGATCACGTTCTACCACTTTGTATTTAAATCCACTCTGTTCTGCATCTCTCCGAATACCAAGTACTTAACCTCCAATCGCTCTTCCTCGATTGCTCACTGTAGTAGCATATTTCCAGTATATTTTGTAATTCTTAAATCTATTTTCATATTTAGTTTGACGACCTTCTTCTACATGAGTTTCCAATATAAAAAAAAATGACAAAATTTTCTAAATAATTAAAAAATTCATGATGAAGATATTTCCCCCCAAGGCCATTAACATTATAGGATACAATTGTTAAAAAAGCTTTTTCTAATTCATGTTTGCTTGTTTTCTCATTACTATGTAGAATACTTTGATTACAAATTAGTTTTTTTTTATCTTTTTTTAATAGTTTTTTGCTACAAACTTTTGATGAAGTTTACAATATTCCAATTCCAAATCTTTTATAGCTCCTCTATAAATATCTATAAGCATGTTCATTCCATTACCTTTGCCACACATAAGTTCTCTTTGTTCGTTCCAATAAAATAACAATTACTAGTTTATCACTACGTACGACGACTTTCTTCTCTTTGTTAATTTTCAATATCTCCTTTCTTTCAAGCTGGTGTCCAGATAAATCCCTCTCGACAAAAACTGAGATACCTGCCAAATGTTTTGTATTTCTAAAGATATCTTTAGGAAATCTTTCAGAACTCAGTTCTACCAAAACCGTCATTGTGTCGTTATCTTGTTTTAATTTCTTAATTTCGACATTTGTATTCATTTTCAAATACATTTAAAAAAGTTTTCTGCTGCACCATAAATTGAATTTTTGAATGGCAACCCTCTTATAATAATATTTTTTTGCCGCGCATGCGCATCCATTCTTTGCATTCTTGTATTATCATCGATTTGTGCTTCTCTTAAATATTTAATTTCAGTTTTCATTGGCTCATTCTCTAACGATAGCCGCTTAACTTCTTCTTTTACTCTTTCTATATCAGTCTTTAGTTCAACAATATCGGATTTTGTTGGAAGATTTGCCAGTTTTTTTTTTTTTGTCCAATAGATTAGACATAGTGTCATTCATAATTTTCATTAACTCTGTTATGGATATATTTCCAACCATTGTCGAGCTCTCTGGCGACGTTTCCGCAAGTTTGCGTTTTGCTTTTTGTTCAACTACTCCCACTGACTCCGACTGGCGTAACCGGGTTCGACATATTTTGTATGGAATTCGGCCGGTCGCTTATCGACTTCTAATTGCTATCAATCTGTTATCGGTGTTATTTTGGTGATCCTGCAACCTCTTCTCAAAATAACATTATTTGACAGAAAGAAACAACAGCTGTTTACTTCACTTGGTTGTTGGTGTTAGTTTTAATGTGTATTTTCTATAATTACCGATGAGAAACGCGCCCTCGTACAATTCACAGCAATCATCAACATTGTCTCTGCCAATCTGCCACCTGCGACCCGTGACTTTTCGGTATTAATCTTACTTTTTTATTTGGAATTTATTACAACTGAGTCTTACTCATCTAGTAAATTTTTGATAACATAATGTAGAAGTCTTATACAATAATTTTAACCTAGTATATATATATTAATCTTACTGTAAGCCGAAACACCCTAAGCAAGGCAAAGTTACGTCTGCTCCCGGTAAAAACTCAACTCAATTATACTTGACTGCAGCTTACTGGATCACAACACCTTTTTATGCCCAAATATCCAAGCAGTTTACCATAAAGGTGCACCGATTTGTAGCTGTGAAGTACATCTATTCCATAACGAATTTGACCCTAGCTTCAATATCGAAGTATTATCTAACCACAATGTGTGGTATCAACTGTTCAAAAAAAAAAACAATAGCTGTTTGCAACTGATTCACAACTAAAATTAAGTACAGTGTAGTGTATTCGGTACATTAGCTTTAAGTGAGCTGTTCAATAGTTTAAGTTACATTGTAATTCAAACAGCTGTTAGTATAGTAATAAATAATAGAACTTATGTTTAGATATAAGGATTGTTATTTTTAAGGATATGTTAGAAAAAAGAAAATAGAATTAGAAATGCCGTTACTTTAGTATAAAAGATCATCAAATTTCAAATAAAGGGTCATTCAAGTTTCTAAGCCTAAAACAGGCACTTTATCCTAAATAAAAATATTCAGGATAAATTGCTGTGGCACTCCATTGTGCCTGGAATAACAAAAATTAACTTTTTTCCAAGTGGCGTTTTTAAGCGCCGGCACGTCATTAGGCAGGCCAACATTAAATTTTTGCAAAAACACAATACATTACATCAAACAAAAATCACAAAACGTTACATGGCGATCCTGTCAACGCAAAAATTCATGCCTTTGGAAGACATTTGCCCTGTGGAGCCGACTGCTGGTCCGAAAAATTTAACGTTGGAAGAGTATTTGAAAAAGAAGCAAAGGGCCTGCGAGGAAAAACTTACTCGAATTCCACCAACAACGAAACCAAAATACCGCAGGGTTGGCAAAATTATTCGTCAGTGAAGGGAAGTTGCAGCCCTCAAAGAAGCCATCAACGCTGATCCCCTACCATCTTGGCAACGAGCATCGGAAATGTGGTTGCGTATTGATGCAATTCAGGCTGAGATGCAACGAAGAAGAAACAACAAAACAACTTGTGAACACAACACTGATAACCAATAACACAACATTAACAAAGCTAAAAAGGCTGGAACCTTTTATTTTGTTTGTATTCTATTTAAAAAAAGGAAAAGAAAACAATGAAAAATATAAAATTAAATTATAGCATTAAACACTATTTGAATATTCTATTAATTTTAAACTATTAAATTTATTCATTAAAAAATTAATCTGTTCGCTTTATAGATGTCCGACTGGTTGACATTTTATATGTTCTGATTTGAGTACTCAAGTAAAAAGTAACCGGTTCACATGTATTGAATAGGGTTGTATTTTCATAGTAAGGGCGTACATACGTGTTGAAAAATTGAATAGAGTTGTATTTTCATTGTAAGGGCGTACATACGTGTTGAAAAATCGTTAAATTCAAATTAATATTAAGGAGCGTATACACATTGTAATTGTTATTTTTGAAATAAATTATAGTAGAGTTTAGGTTTAGTAAAATTCATTGGAAAAAATTAATTAATAATTATAGTATTTTGTTTATTGAAATTTTAATTTATTGCATTTTAGTACTTTATATGGAGTCGTTGAATGAATACATAAATGAATTGGAAAAATTGAAAAATAAATAGAAAATGCGTGTAAACAGAACCTTCACAAAAAGTATTTGGAAGAAAAGTTTGCACGGTTAAATTTTCTGAAAGAAGATGTTAATAAAGTTGTTGATGAAGAAGAGGTCAAAACTTTAAAAATACAATTTGGAAAACTTCGTGGAGAGACTGCAAGCATTTTAAAAAGTTTTAAAGTAAAAGAGGAAGTTGTAGAGGTAGAAAGTTTTCCCAATACGGCGTCTTTTAACATTTCTATGGTAGGCAAAATTCTATAAGTGTTCAAGGGGACTTTTAAATTTTTGGATGATTTTATTTCGCAAGCTGAATTGCTGCACGATTTGTTGAATGAAGAAGATAGACCAATTTTCGTTAAGTATGTCTATAATTTCTATCTCTCAACCCAGGTGAGGAGCATTTTAGGTCGTTCCAACAAGCCAACAACATGGTGTGAATTGAAGAAAAGTTTAGAGGAAGCATTTCCGAATCAGAAAACTTTGCAACAGGTTTTGACTGAATTGGGTACAACGGTACAAGGAAGGTCGACTATAACTGCGTTTAGAGAAAAAAATTCGGAGCTTGCAGATCAGTTAAGTGCGTTTGAAATTGGGAATTTGTCGAACCCATCACAGGAGACGAAGGATGCAATATATAAAGTGAGTGATGGCATGACACTTAATGTTTTTGTTAAGGGTGTTAGTGCGGAGTATCAACCTATATTGTTATCGAACATGCCAAAAACTTTGAGTGAGGCGGCACAGAATTTGAGAGGCGGAAGAAGTAGGAGTTACAATGGTAATGATAGTAGGTATGGAAGTAATAAGAGATTTGGGAACAATAATGGATATAGTGGAGATAGTCAGTTTATGCCTAGGGAGCGTTTCGACGATAGAAACAAACGCAACGAAAAACAGAGTTACAATTGGCGACATAACAATACTAGTAACAGTAACCGGAGACAAAATAGTTATTAAAATAATAATAATAACACAAGAAATAATCGACACAACGACTATCGCGGCAATTATGCTCAAAATACTCGGAACCGTTCATATGATGAAAGATTTAACCAACGATTTCGAGCATTTCTTTATTCAGCTAATGAGGGAAACTACGAAGGCCGGACAATGGAGGAGGCTGTTGTCCAATAAGGCCAAATGTAAGAATTTTTAATATATCGGCAACATCTAGCGCATATTTATCAATAAAATGTGGCAATTAAGATTTTTGGTTGATACGGGAGCTGATGTTTTAATTTGCAAAAACCACAATTTTGACAATATAAACCAAAGTGAAACTCACTGGCATTACTGAAGATGCAGTACAGTGTATTGGTACTACAACATTGAATTTGCATATTGAAAGATTTATTTTGGATGACAAATTTTATATTGTAGATGAGAAATTTCCAATACCAACAAATGGAGTTATCGGAAGAGATATTCCGTCAAGATACTTGTGTAAAATAGACTTCGAAACATACACTATTTCGTTTAATATGATGTTGAAATCATATTACCAATGAATACGAGGCCGATTAATCAAAGCGCCACAAGTATACCAGCACGTTCAGAGATGATTTTTCCAATATGTGTGGATGTGAGAGAAAATAGTATTGTATTAAATAAAAGATTGGCAGAAGGAGTTGTCTTAGCAAACAGTATAATACCTCCTAAAGGCGTGCAACATGTGAAGATACTGAATACTACAGATGCAGCAGTAAAGATTGGAAGCATTGATTATGAAATACATCCTTTAAGCGAATATAACATTTACTATGCTAGTCATTCTAAGTCACGTAATCTTGAAAGAATTGAAGCTTTATTGGCCAATGTTGATATTGGAACATGTGATTTTTAAAGAATTTAAAGATGTTTTCCATCTTCCTGGGTATAAGTTGAGTGTAAATAATTTTTATACTCAACAAATACAAACCATTGATGATTCTCCAGTTTATATAAAAAATTATCGTCTTCCACACATACAGATGGATGAAATAAATAGGCAAGTTGAGCAAATGAGAAATGATGACATTACAACAAAGAAATGACATCTAGTAGTGGATTTCAGAAAACTTAATGACAAAATCGTTAACGATAAATTTCCATTGACACGAATTGAGGATGTATTAGATAGACTCGGCAGAGCAAAATATTTCTCAACGCTGTACATGACGAGTTCGTTTCACCAGATAGGTCTGCACGAGGATTCCAGACCACTCACGGACCTTTCTACTGGAAATGGACATTTCCAGTTTAAATGATTGCCATTTGGATTAGAGATTTCTTCAAACAGCTTTCAAAGAATGCTGACGATTGCTTTAAGCGGATTGGATGAATCAGCTTTTCTCTATGTTGATGACATAATAGTCTTTGGTTGTAGCATCACAATTCCAATTTGAAGAACGTGTTTCAACGGTTGCGAAATTTCAACTTAAAGCTTAATGCTAGTAAATGTAGCTTTCTTAAGCCAGAAGTAGTTTATGTTACTTGTACCATTTAATAACTGATAAAGGTGTGAAGACAGACCCTGCTAAGGATGAAGCAATAAGAAATTATCCTATACCAAAAAATGCAGATGAAGTAAGAAGGTTTGTTGCATTTTGCAACTATTACAGGCGATTTATTTCACATTTTGCCCCTCAATGCACTTCAGAAAAAAGATAACCAATTTTTGTGGAGCGAAAAGTGTCAGAATGCATTTGAAACACTGAAAAAGAACCTTTTACAACCGGAAATTCGTAAATACCCGGATTTTACAAAACCATTCATTTTAACCACGGATGCTTCAAACTATGCACTTGGTGCTGTTCTTTCCCAAGGGGAGATTGGTGTAGATTTACCAATATCATATGCAAGAGCTACACTTCAGAAACATGATTTGAACAAACCAATCATAGAAAAGGAATTATTGGCCATTCATTGGGTAATAAATTTCTTTAGACCCTATTTATATGGCAGAAGGTTCTATGTGGTCACAGATCACAGGCCTTTGGCATCTCTTTTTACGCACAGTAATCTATCTTCAAAAATGATACGGATAAGAATGAAAGTTGGAAAATATGAAATTATTGTAAGATGCAGCGATAATCCATCTGACATACGGGTGAGTTTGGAGAAGTTGCCGTTTAAGCATTGTTAGAAAAATATGTTTTTCATATGTTCCGATATAAACAAAATGTGTTTCGGGCACAATTTTTAAACACAATATATTTAAGTGCAAACATGTAATGTTCCTAAACTAACTCTAAATGTTTGGGACACATATGTTAGTATGTTAGAATATATTATGTTTGGGGCATGAATGTTTCATAAAAATAATATGTGTGAATGTAAACATATATACATTTACAAATTTCGAGTAAACATATATAAGCTGTGATATTTTATTCAGTTAAATTGATGGACATTCCACACTAGTAGAAAACCAAAGGGAATGAAAGATTTTGTAAATGAAAGTTTGTGATCAAAACAAATGCAAAAAAATATAAATGGAAGAAAATAAACTAGTTTCATTAAAGAAACAGGAATAACAAGCAGAAGAATTTTCTTACTACGTTCTAGTAACGAAGAAACAACAAATTCCTGAGTATATCACTTATAGCATGTGTTTCATTCATTACGATACATGTCAATTCAAACTGTTATACGAATAATGGTGAGAACAATAGTATTTCACTCCCTCCTCACCTGAGTAGCTCCCTTCAAGTGGAGATATCAGTAAAGGTGAAGAGGGTAATAAGTGGCTTTACAGAATACGAAAAAATTGTAAATTGTAATATTAATAAATATTTAAATGGTGTCCATACTGGAAGTTAAATAAACAATTAATGAACAAATGAAAACTTATATAAATTATATGTCTTCTTACTAGAATCTTGTCGGTTTAATTTTTTTAAACTTTTTTTTTTTTTTTGATTTTTCATAAAATCACTTACCACTTGAGAACGAAGACAGTAGTGGCCGCTCCAGTCAATAATTGTAGTAGTTTATGTCTGGTAGTAAGAAAAAATTATATGCTTATAATAATATACATTTATAGATTTAGTATGAGTTGCATTAAATGTTTTCCGAATTTAATTTTTATGTACCAATAACTCGTATATTTTTTTCACGCAAATTTAGAATTTAATTCCGCAAAATCCTTGATCACTACCAATAGATTCTTTGCTCTTAAATAATTATTTCAGTTAATGAATAATTTCTTAATTAACCAAATCTTAAAATGATTATGTGTAGGATTTTTTCTTTTTTTAATTTTTTCGTTCCTTTTTCCGATATGAGCATTCCTGTGATAAAGATTTTTGTTATTGTTTTTCAGGAGTTGGTTCCTTTTTCTTTTGCTGCTGCTCTCACTTAAGAAAAGATTTGACTGACTGCCTAGTCATCGCCTGCAAACCCGTCTTGGGTAGAATTTTGATTTCTTTCTCTTTTCTATTACAATTCTTCTAATCTCCTTCTTATGAAGCAGTTAAATGCTTGTCGTGTTCACAAGAAACTGCGGAGAAAATATGAAAGATGTCCCAGCGAACTTTGGTATAGAGCCTCTTAAATTCAACTATGATGAAAAAAAAAACAATTCCGAGTTCCGATGCAACTGGCGGTCTCCAAAAGTCTTAACTCGAGTACCAAGGTGTGATTGAGGACTAGAGATTCAGGACGAGGATTCTAGAAAAATGACCACAAATTTTGGAGAAGCACATCGGATAGCTGGCATTAGGCGGCCTAAACTAACAAAAGATTTAAATGAATTTTTCAATTTTATTCTTGTGCTGAGGGACCCAATATGGTATCACATCGGAAACTGGGGCTTATCTTCTACCTTAGATATTTCAAAAGAAAACTTGTGATGGGAGTAGAGAATTACGTTGAGTCCACAATCCTCTGGAACCTCGTAGATAGAAATATAGCGAGACCTATAATATTTTCCTTGATCGAAATGTTTGACATCCATATAAATCAACAAGTAAGTAAAGTAGAAAGTCGGGCGGGCCGACTATATCATACCCTAAACCACCATTACAGAATTAGTAATCATAAGCACTTGTGGGGTAACATATAGGTCTAGGAGATAAACCGCAGTTGCATATTTAAGAAAATTAAGGGGTACATGTCTATGGGTGCTTTGTGTCAATCTGACTATAGCTCATAGTCAATGTTGCCACGGAAAATGTTCGGTTTACCCTACAAGGACAAAAAAAGTTCCCTACTTTCCCATACATTCCCAAACAATTTTCCCTACTATATTTTTCGTTAAATTTAAAAAATTTTACAAAATAAAAATGGTTCTAAGTACTTATTATCTTAAAACATGAATATGCAACGTATATAACTTAGAATAAAAATTTGCATTACCACCACGGTTGCCACAGTTGGTAGAATTCTACCCAAATTAGTAATCTTTTTTGTTAAATCTCTATAAAAATAAAATTTTGGAAAAAGTTTCTATAAACAAATTTTTGTGAGAAATTTTTCTATAGAAATAAAATTTTGACAATAAATTATATAGAAATAAAATTTTGAGAAAAAATTCCACAGAAATAAAATTTTGAGAAAATTTTTTATAGAAATAATATTTTGAAAAACATTTCTATAGAAATACAATTTTGACAAAATGTTCTATAGAAATAAAATGTTGACAAAATTCTCTACCGGAATAAAGTTTACCACACATTGTTAAAGATCAAGCCTTGCCGGCTTCTAATTTCCTCCTCTAGAGCCACCAAAATGTAAAAATTATTACAAATTGTGTTGAGTGAAAATGTCCTACATTGTGGCCCTACGTCCCTACAAGACACTAAATATTAGAAAACCCCTACATATAGGGAATTTCCCCTACTTCTAGCAACACTGGCTGTGTTGATATTGCGCCTACGGAGTTAGTATGCCACTAATATTGAGCCCATTATTAAAAAAGAGAAAATCGTTAAATTAGTGTGGGTAATAAATACAAATTTGTAAAAATCGAGCAATATTCTTATGTAAGAGCTACAAGTACGTATAAGTACGATCGGCTAGTACATCAAAATTTGAAATTTGAGTAACATTGGTTAATAAATAAGAGTACTATGGCCAAATTTGGGAAAATCGAGCTATGCATATATATGGAAGCTATATCTAAATCTGAACCAATTTGCATAATATTTTGCGGGTTTGATTAATACCCCAAAAGGTTACCTTGTGCAAGATTTGAGTAAGATCAGTTAAGAAATGAGGCCATTATGGTCAAACAAAAGGTTATTAGGGTAAATTTTTTCAAAATCAGGTGATACATATATGGGAGCTATATTAGTACTATAGAGGACTGGATCTAGCAAACTTTTAGTAAGATCGGTTGATAAATAAGGGTTTTATGGCCAAATTTAGAAAAATCGGGCGGTACATATATATGGAAGCTATAGCTAAATCTGAACCGATTTCGATGATTTTTTGCACATATAGTTAGTGCTATAGAAGATTATATTTAGCCAACTTTGAGTAAGATCGGTTGATAAATAAAGGTTTTGTGGCCAAATTTGGGAAAATCGGGCGATACATATATATGAGAGCTATATCTAAATCTGAACCGATTTGGATGAAATTTTGCAGACTTGAAGGGTGATGGAAAAGATTACCTTCTGCCAAATTTGGTGACGATCCGTTTGAAAAAACACGCAAAGTGACCCCATTTGTCGAAATCGGGCGATACATATATATGGGAGCTATATCTAAATTTGATCCGATTTCTTCCAAATTCAATAGCGTTCGTCCTTGTGCCCAAAAAACTCCCTGTACCAAATTTCATCAAAATCGGTTAATAATTGCGACGGGAATCCTGTGAACAACAAATACATGGACAGACGGACGGACGGACACCAAGCGCTAGATCGACTCAGGAGGTGATTCTGAGTCGATCGGTATATATTTTATGGGGTCTAAAATCAATATTTCTGAAATTCAATATTCTGAAATATATTTGCACTAATCCTTCTATATTATTATAGGATAAATTTTAAGGAAATTTATAGCCTGTGCTACTACGACCCCTGTCAAAACCGATAATATACATACAAAGCTCAATAAAATAGCAGCATTGCCACTGACGATTTCGATTATCGGCAAATATCGAAAAATATACTTCAATTTAACGCCCGTACGCTAAAATTTATTTTTGAACATACCGCAATAACATTCATAGCAACTAGCACAAATAAGAACGATTTGGGTAATAATTTCCTGTTTTTAAATAAGTTCAGAATGTCCATCACAAACTAAATAATTCTGGCTTTATAATCGAAGGAATTATTTTGAAAAAGGGCATTCATTGGCGAATATCTTTGGCGTGAAAGTCCCGACCAATTTGCCCTGTAAATCCTCCAATATTAATAGTGCTTACCCAGTCGTTCCCTCACTCAGGCCTTTAGAAAAACAGGCGCCAATTTGGCATTAAAATTCATCTCAAAATTGCTCTGAGCAAAATTGCGTCGAAATACCTCCTGACCTATATTAAAATTTGGAACTCGCGATCTCAGATTATAAGATTTCTCATTGCGTTCATATGCCTCCTTACCTCGCTGTAAAAGACCATGCCGGATGAGCTGTAATTGATCACCACGATCGATCCTGGCCAAAGGCTCCCCGAGTTGTTGCAAGTTCCTAAGTATCATATATGATGCTCCGTGGGTCACCATGTTCAGCCCAAAAAGCGCATAATATGGCGAACAGTACAATGTCTGATGATAAGAATTGCGCAAGGAACAACTTATAAAGCTTAACTTTTCGTCCCAAAGTTTGTGGTCCTCTTTTAAATAGGCCCTTATTCCAGCAAACACGGATCGATTCACCCTTTCCGATGCATTGGGTTGGGGTGAATACAATGCCGTGTATGTATGGGATACCCGTATTGGGTTAGAATGCATTAAAATCATGAGATTTGAACTGGCTCCCATTATCGCTAACTATGGTTTCTGGGACTCCATACATGTGAAATATGTCTTGTTCCAGAAACCTAGTTATAACTGAGGAGCTACATTTCTTCAATGGACAAAGCCAGTGATATTTTGTCAAGTGATCTAACTCTATTAAAAGCCCAATGTATCCCGTTCTACTCCGGGGATGCGGTCCTAACAAATCATCGTAGAGCCGCTGATATGGCCGACCGGAGGTTGTCTGACCTCCCATGGGGGGTTTCATGACAAAATTTGGAGATTTAGACATCTTACAAATCTCACAATTTTGGACATTCTGCCTCACATCCCGGACCATTCTCGGCCAGTAAAATATGCGTCTGATTAATTCAAGGGTCTTTTGGGTACCACCGTGACATGGAACTGGGGAATCGCGAGCTCTCTCCATAATACCTTACTGTAAAGATTGGGTACCCATAACTTCCAAGCCGAGTTCTCCTGCTCCAATTCACCATCATAATGTTCGGTTCTCATGTATATGTAATGGTCAATGATCTGAACGTCAGGGTATTTTTCCGGGTTCTCCTGAATTCTTTGTTTCAAATCCTGATATTGTCCCTCTTTAAAGTAGGAAGAATGGAGGTCCACTTCGGGTTCTGTCAAAGCCAGGTCATCTATATTCTTGAAAGGGCGTCCGGAATAACGTGTTCCTTACCCTTTCGATGACTTACACTAAATTCGAAGCATTGTAAAAAGAATGCCAATCGGGCTATTCTCCCGCTTAAGTTTGGTTGGCGCATCAACCACACAAGGTTGTGTGGTCACTATCTCAAATTCTTGCATTTCCAGATAACAGCAAAATTTCTTGATTGCTTCAATTGCAGCTAAGCATTCGCGTTCTGTGACGCTGTAATTTCGTTGTTCAACTTTCGGCTCATATATGCTATCGGCCTTTCCCCATTGTCCTCATCCAGTTGAACTAAAACTGCACCGATACCGAAATTACTAGCATCACAGTGAACGAAAAACTTTTTGCTGAAAACTGGATTTACAAGAATTGGAGCACTTGTGAGCAGACCCTTTATGTTTTCAAAGGCACTTTGAGCCTCAGATGTCCACACAAACCTTTTCTTAGAAGACAGTACCTCGGTAATTGGAAAAACGATCGATGAGAAATTATTCACGAAACGGCGATACCACCCCGCAAGACCGAGAAATCCTCGATTTTTCGGTACCGGCCAGTTAACGATAGCACTGATTTTCTCAGGGTCGGTGGTAATGCCTCCTTCCCCGATGACATAACCGAGGTAATTAACGCGTGTAACGCATAACTTACTTTTCGTTACGTTAAGTGTAAGGTTGGCTTTCCTGAATTCCGATGAAATTCGAACCAGAAATTCTAAATGGCTCTCAAAGTCGCATGAGACGACTACTAAATTGTCAAGGTATCCGGATACGCAATGGCGCAGGGATGATGCTATCCATGAGCCTACACATCGTTTGCGATGCGTTGCATGGCCCAAAGGGCATAACATCAAACTGGTAGAGGGGTCTACCAGACACCGTAAACGCTGTGAGGGCCTTCAAATCCAATTTAGTCATTACGTTTGCCTTAGGCAGTCCAGAAAATATACCCTCTATCGATGGTAAAGAGTATGCGTCCTTCTTCGTCACCTGGTTAACTCTCCTAGCATCCAAGCATAATCTGATTTTATTTGGCTTAACTACTAGCCTCATAGGAGAGATCCACGTTGACGATGAAGGTTATCTGAGTTGTTTGGTGTTTTTAATTTAAATTGTTCTTCTGTTTCCTCTTTGGAACAGAAACATTGGGGTTTTTGAGACCGAAAATTTTCTTGTTTTGCACATTTGGCAATTTGGTTTATATACCCCTTTCACGCCACATCCGTAACAAATAAATGTTACGGTTCTCCAAACAGTCCTCCCATCGGTGGCCCACCACATCACAGTTCCAACATATCAGATCTGTCGATTTAGTATGGACCGCTTCGATAGATGACTGTTCAGAATCAGTAAAATCGATCTCTAAATCTGCCCCACTATCTGCCCCCACGCCGTTTGTCGTCTCTGATTACCGACATAGTTGGAATTCCTTTGAACGAGGCTACGTCTCACATGCTCCTCCCGTAAAAATTGCTCGCGTCTTTGAACCAGCATACGTAATTCGGCAATGGAGTGTATTGGAATATATAATAGATCCTGACGAATGTCAGGTCGAAGATTCCTTACTAAAATTTCTATCTGCTCCCCCTCTTCCATGGGCGAAGGCAAACTATCCATGATGCTCGATACCGCTTCAAAAAATTTATCAAAATTCTCCCGTCTTTTGCCTACGGCTTCGAAAATCTTCTTTTATATCAAAAGTAGTTCGAAATGATTTGTATTGCTGTTTTAAGGCACCACAAAATGCTTCCGATTCAACAGTCGTTACATTTTTGTGGTACCGCCAGTACCATTCTCTGGCCTTGCCATAAAGCAATACCCGGAGATTTTTACATATCACGGAAAAGTCTCCATTGAAATTGTCGGCTGTGAGAGCACGAACGAAATATAGGAATTCGTCCACATTGAGCCCATTTTCCGATCCATCGAATTTAAGGTTCTATACATTAATTAGGGATGTAATTTTGTCGGCAGTGAAAGCAGATCTAGAAGAGCCAACCAACGTTATTAGAATCGTGTATCCAATTATGACACATTGGAGAAAATGTTTGCTCAATATTTGGTCACTCAGAATTTGAATTACGCAGGCCGAGATTTGAATTCTGGGCTTGATCTACATTATGGGAAGCAGCCGGAAGGAGACTCAATGATCCTAGCATCCTAGCATCCTAGTCATACTATCCTTGATTATCCTACCTATAACCTCATAATCAATATGTGCCTGAGGCTCATTACAAAATCCCAATGGTAAATTTTGTCCCTGTGGGCTCACTCTATTCTGAGTCAAAGATGGGGACAGGGTCACATCGTTTCCTGATGTGTTTCGTAGGAAGGCCGCATTTTCATGGACAAGACTATGCAACTTCGATGAAGAAATGTGAACAATTCTGTAATATTAAGCACTCTTGGCTTTCAGAAGTAAGATCAACAGAAATAGAGGAGATATATACTGAATGAAACTCATATATATATTTTGCATTAACATTATATATCGAAAAATTTGTGGAAATTAAAAAAAAAACCAAAAAGATATATATGGGAACTATATCAAAATCTGAACCGATTTCAACCAAATTTGGCACATTTAACGATACTATTAAACGTACTCCTTATGCAAAATTTGAAGCAATTCAGGGCAAAACTCTGACTTTTGCGGCCTGAGTCTGACTTTAGTCGAAATCGGACGAAAGATATGTATGGGAGCTATATATATATATATATATATATATATATATATATATATATATATATATATATAGATATATATATATATATATATATATATATATATATATATATATATATATATATATATATATATATATATATATATATATATATATATATATATATATATATATATATATATATATATATATATATATATATATATATATATATATATATATATATATATATATATATATATATATATATATATATATATATATATATATATATATATCGCCAGATTTACACCCATATGACCACGGAGGCCAAAATTATTCTCCCATTAACGCTTTTTGCTGAGATAGCAGGATTCTTATTCTGACTATGCATGTCAAATTTTTTCAAAATCGGTTCATATTTAGATATAGCTCTCATATATATGTACGCCAGAGTAGGGGAAATATGGTAGAATGTTTCATATTTTAGACCCATTTTCAATGGGAGTTTCCTCCAATTGACTCGATAGTTTCCACAGAGAATACATTTAATATGCAATTTAAGTGTGCCACCTTGATCTAATATGGCCAAAATACCCACATTTTACACAAAATTCTGTGATGATTTCCCCATATCGTAGTCATATTCTACACACTGTAATGGCAAACTTTCCACAGAATGGTCGAATTTTAAATGAAGCTCCGACTTGTGGCCAAATAATATATCACAACCCACAATTGACCACATATCTTGGCGAGATTTAACCAATATCCTTGTAAAATCGCCAACTGCTGAGTAGCAAAAATTGTAAATATTACTCAAAATGTCCTATATCTCGAATACATATGTATCGCCCGATAAATCATAAATGTTCTTTTGTACACTTGCATCAAAATTGCTCTAGCTTTATATTTCACATATTTTTTTACTAACATTGTGTTTCATCCCAGGGTGTTAGCCGATTTAATTTTTAATTGAAGAGATTTTGTAGAAGTACAAAAAATTTTCTGCAAATCGTTTCAGATATAAATATTTGTATACGGGAATATAAACCTTGATAATAACTCCCAACAAATTTTAAAGAGTTAAGATGGTAACACATATTTTGGTCTACATAATGGTGAAGGGTATTGTGTAGACTTTACTTACTTCACTTTACTTACTTGTTTTTTGTTTGGGCAAACCTCTGGCTTTTGAGGCCATATGAGTCTAAATCGGGTGAAAGATATATATGAGAGCTATATCAAAATCTGAGCCGATTTTAACCAAATTTAGCACACTGAATGATAATCTTAGGCGTACTCCTTGTGCAAAATTTGAAGCAAATCAATGCAAAACTCTGGCTTTTGCGGCCATATTAGTCGAAATCGGACGAAAGATATATATGGGAGCTATATCTAAATCTGAACCGATTTCAACCAATTATAGCACAAATAACAATACTATTAAACGTGCTCCTTGTGCAAAATTTGAAGCAAATCAGGACAAAACTCTAGCTTTTTTGGCCATATAAGTTCAAATCGGACGAAAGATATATATGAGACTATATCTAAATCTGAACCGATTTGGCTGATATTTTGCATATCTTACGAAAGCCCCAAAATATTTGGCTGCCCGAAATTTTGAGAAAATACGTTGATAAATACGTCAATTATGACCAGATCGGTGATAAATATATATGGCAGCTATATCTAAATCTGAACCGATTTTTTCAAAATCAATAGCGATTATTTTTGAGCCAATGGTAAACTCTGTACCAAATTTGAGGACGATCGGACTTAAACTGCGAGCTGTACTTTGCACGCAAAATTACATATACAGACAGACAGACGGACATCGCTAAATCGACTCAGAATTTAATTCTAAGACGATCGGTATACTAGACGATGGGTCTCAGATTTTTCCTTCTTGGCGTTACATAAAAATGCACAAACTTATTATACCCTGTACCACAGTAGTGGTGAAGGGTATAATGACGAGGATTTCCTATTTCAAAGATGGGAGAATGTAGTATCTATATACCCAAAATTTGCAATAATATCCAAACCAAAAACAAAGAAAAAAAGAAGAAGCGAAACTTAGCTAAGGTTAATGGATGAAAATATAACGGAATAATTGTAACACACCAGTTAATTTCTCTCCGATTCCGTCTGAAACGAGTCGGACAATGAATTACCATCAGCGAAGACATTGTACTCCTTACTTATTCCAGGTGCTGATCACTCAGTCACAAATTACCCTTGTTAAAATCCGTTAATAAACTACCCGAAAGCTTAAATTCCCTAGTTAAATTCACAAAATAGGAAATTTGGGGAAATTTCCGAAAGGTCAATTACTCTATAACCCAAGAATATTGAATATCCTGCCGTAATTTGCCTATATTTCATATAATGCACCTATAACTTCGAAAAATGTATCATTAAGGGTTCACGAAAAAACAACAACAACAAATTTCCTGGTATATCACTTGTAGCAGGTGTTTCATTCATTACGATATATGTTAATTCAAACTGTTATACGAAGAATGGTGAGCACAATAGTATTTCACTCCCTCCTCACCTGAGTAGCTCCCTTCAAGTGGAGATATCAGTAAAGGTGAAGAAGGTAATAATTGGCTTTACAGAATACGAAAAAATTGTAAATTGTAATACTAATAAATATTTAAATGGTGTCCATACTGGACGTTAAATAAACAATTAATGAACAAATGAAAACTTATATAAAGTTATAAAACAGTAGATAATATGTCTTCTTACTATGTTAGGATCTTGTCGGTTTAATTTCTTAAACTTTTTTTCTTCTTTTACATAAAATCACTTACCACTTGACAACGAAGACAGTAGAGGCCTCTCCAGTCGATAGTTGAAGTAGTTTATGTCTGCTAGTAGGAAAAAATTATCTGCCTAATTCAGCAAAATCCTTGATCACTATCAATAGATTCTTTGCTCTTAAATAATTATTTCAGTTAATTAATAATTTCTTAATTAACCAAATCTTAAAATGATTATGTGTTGAATTTTTTCTTTTTTTAATTTTTTCGTTCCTTTTTCCAATATGAGAATTTCTGTGATAAATATATTTGCTTTTTTTTCAGGAATTGTTTCCTTTTTCTTTTGCTGCTGTTCTCACTTAAGAAAAGATTTTACTGACTGCCTAGTCATCGCCTGCAAACCCGTCTTGGGTAGAATTTTGATTTCTTTCTCTTTTCTATAATTCTTCTAATCGCCTTCTTATGAAGCAGTTAAATGCTTGTTGTCGCGTTCAGAAGAAACTGCGGAGAAAATATGAAAGTTGTCCCAGCGAACTTTGGTATAGAGCCTCTTAAATTCCACTATGATGAAAAAAAAATCCGAGTTCCGATGCAACTGACGGTCCCCAAAAGACTTAACTCGAGTACCAATGTGTGAATGAGGACTAGAGATTCAGGACGAGGATTCTAGAAAAATTACCACAAATTTTGGAGAAGCACGTCGGATAGCTGGCATTAGGCGGCCTAAACGAACAAAAAATTTAAATGAATTTTTCAATTTTTTTCTTGTGCTGAGAGACCCAATATGGTATCACATCGGAAACTGGTGCTTACCTTCTACCTTAGATATTTCAAAAGAAAACTTGTGATGGGAGTAGAGAATTACGTTGAGTCCACAATCCTCTGGAACCGCGTGGATAGAAATATAGCGAGACCTATAATATTTTCCTTGATCGATAAATCAAAGATTTGCTTCGATTCACTCACTATGTTATAAAATTCTAAGTGAAATATATTTGCACTAATCCTTCTAAATGATTATCGGATAATTTTAAGATTTTTCTAGCGAGATTTCTTTTAGCGTGATCGTGTGTGAATATCTCCAGAAAGGAAGTTTATAGCCTGTGCTACTACGACCCCTGTCAAAACCGATAACATATATACAAAGCTCAATCAAATAGCAGCATTGCCACTGACGATTTCGATTATCGGCAAATATCGATAAATATACTTCAATTTAACGCCCGTACGCTAAAATTGATTTTTGAACATACCGCAATAAAATGCATAGCAACTAGCACAAATAAGAACGATTTGTTTTTAAATAAGCTCAGAATGTCCATTACATTTGTTGAAGGTAAAACAGATTTTGATTGTTCCATATCACCATGAAACTTTAGGTTCGATAGGAAGGAATCATAGGGTACTTAACGAATTCTTATTAAATTTTTCCAAAAATGATGAATGGGATACGGGTCGACAGGTGGCGACACTGTGACAAGTCGAACCTTTTACAAGGTAGCGGCATCAAAAGGAGGTAATCCCTCACGAAAAAGATTCAAGGAACGCAGAAATGCTTTGTTTATCCTAAAGAAACTAGGATCAGTCGACCCAAGCACGTTGTCGGCTAAACAAAGCGATTCCTTAAAATGGGCTCAAGGAATTCTTGAGGCTGGAAAAAGGGAACGATCACCGGAAGAGCTGCCATCATCCAAAAGGGATCAACGATCGTTTGCCTCAGTTGCTAAAGACAGCCTTGTGATGGCTATCATAAATAAAGGAGCATTGGACGGTATGGTTCCAAAGCAAAAATGGGGGGAAATTGAGAATGCTTTGTCTGGCGTCTACTCACAGGTGGTGGAAAAGTTTCCCGGCCCAAATCCTCGACACCAAGAGGCTGGTTGGTATCCAAGACGATTTAAGCTAGTCGCATTTGAGGACCAGAGGTCTATAGAATGTTTTAAAGCTGCTCTGATACTAATTGGTGAAGTTTGGGAAGGAGCTTCTCTAGAGTTAGTCGAGAAGAAAGACATACCGGCTAGACCTAGAGCACATGCGTGGATACCTGCAAACCCTCCTGACCCTGAATCTAATTTAAAATAGACTGAATCAATGCAATCCAGATCTTCCAACAGCTGATTGGAAGGTTGGCCGTTTGAATGAAGTGGATGGACCGAGACGGCATGCAGTGTTTATATTGAACACTCAGTCTTTGCCACATCTAGCAAAGTCTCAGGGCCGTGTATGTTATGGCTTTCATTATATACAAATGAAGATATAAAAAACGATCGCCTAAAGGATTCGGAAATCGACAAGCCTCTGTCTGAATCAGAAATAAGCGGATCCTCTTGCGAAGTCGAGGGAGATACCAAAGATGCAGACTTTGATAGACACCGTATGCAAGAGGAGGTTCCTACTGTCTCAAAACTCACCAAACTTGAACCTATGGTTATTGCGAGAGTCACCGAAACTCATTATGGGATGCGATGCGAATGCGCATCATATTATATGGGGAAGTAGTGATACTAATGCAAGGGGAGAGTCGCTAATAGAGTTTATTTTGCGTACTAATCTGGTAGTTTGCAACAAGGGAGATGCCCCAACCTTTGTCACTAAAAACAGGCAAGAGGTTCTGGACATCACCTTGGCCTTGCAAGAACTGAATAAAATGATATCTGAGTGGCAGGTTTTAAGTGAACACAGCTTCTCAGATCATCGCTACATCAGTTTCAAATTTGATATTCATACCACCAAGACCATATTTCCGCCAAATCTTAGGAAAGCTGACTGGAATAGGTATAGGGAATCGTTCTATATGATTATACCGAAAATGCCAGAGACAAATATGAGCACTGTGCGAGTTATCGAACACGCAGTGGAGAGGATTACTAAGGCCTTCAACATTTCACTGAAAGCTGCATGCCCTAGAGGGAAGCCAAGGGGGAAAAATCGAGCACCATGGTGGTCTACGGAGTTAGGTAATATGAGGAAATCGTGCAGGAAGCTCTTTAACAAAGCAAAGTCCACCAGAGCTCCTGTGGATTGGAACGCGTACAAGAAGAATCTGAGAGGATACAAGTGAGAACTGAGAAAGGCTCAGCATAACTCTTGGAATGATTACTGCAGCAGCATTGAGAATACGTCCGAGGCTTCCAGACTACGGAAGGTGCTAGCATCCACTAACTCCGCTCCAGGTTTCATTAAAACATCGGAGGGCAATTGGACAACGTCCAGTGAGGAGACGTACTATTGGACACACATTTTCCCGGAAATCAGACGGTTGAACCATGTACTGGCGGTGCCACAGTGGCTCAGCGGTCGTTTCCTATCGAGGAAATTGTATCGGAATCTGGAATAAAATGGGCGTTAAATAGCTTTGGATCATTTAAATCCCTCGGACCTGATGGAATTACTACGGCGGAGTTACAAGCGGTGGCTGATAGAATTATCCCCTGGTTGTCGGCGATATATATAGGATGTATCAACTTAGCATATATTCCAGGAAAGTGGAGCGAAACAAATGTCGTTTTCATACCTAAAGCGGGAAAAGCCTCTAAGTGGAGTGCGAAGGATTTCCGACCAATCAGCTTATAATCATTCCTACTTAAGACTCTGGAGAAGATTATCGACATTTATCGTAGAACTAGCGTCGATTCAAGTTTGCTGTCGAAACGACAACATGCATACTCGAAGGGCAGGTCTACTGAGACCGCATAACATGAACTAGTCAGCTTTATTGAAAGCTCACTATCTGTCAAAGAATACACAATCGTGGCGTTTCTAGACATCGAAGGGGAGTTCAATAACGTCCATCCGAGCTCGATATTAAATGGACTGACAACTCTGAATGTTGATCCAGGTATACTTAGGCTGTTAGACGAACTTCTAAGGAAGAGACGCATTTCAGCCACACTGGGACAAGCAAACATACAAAGGTATGTGAACAAAGGCACTCCTCAAGGAGGAGTTCTATCACCTCTTCTTTGGAATGTTGCTATAAACGACCTTCTGGTTTCCCTAGAAAAAGAAAGGATACAAGTGGTGGCATACGCAGATGATGTGGCGCTAGCAGTCAGGGGAAATTCCCATCAACAGTTAGAGATATTATACAGAGAGCCCTCCGGATGACTGAGAAATGGACGAAAGATAATGGTCTTGGGGTAAATCCTGCAAAGACAGAACTA
Organism: Haematobia irritans; assembly: GCF_050003625.1. NCBI lineage: Eukaryota > Metazoa > Arthropoda > Insecta > Diptera > Muscidae > Haematobia > Haematobia irritans. The sequence continues at coordinate 75,430,144 of NC_134400.1, read as the reverse complement.
GTCATGTACTGCAAAGATCGCAAAACTCCCACTCCCAAATTGTATGGCCAAGTGGGTTTCGGAGTATATTCTAAAGATCTGGAACTTCGAATAGCGAAAAGATTACCTGATCACTGTAGTGTTTTTCAGGCTGAAATATTAGCAATAAGAGAAGTGGTGAATTGGCTGAGAAGTAATGCTCCAAGCAATATTGGCATTAATATATACTCAGACAGTCAACCTGCAATAAAATCCTTGGACTCTGTGTTCCTCAACTCGAAAACGGCCATCGACTGCCGCAAATCTCATCCTGGCCATAGATATGCTAGTGTTCTCGAGACGCCAGATATCACTGCTGATATCTGCTATAACGGGTCTCTGCCTGATAGCCGATTTTGCAAAAACTATTGGTGCGAAGTATAATGACTATTGTATGAGCTGTCATGATGCGGAGGAAAAGGAATCAATAAAACATCTCTTGTGTGAGTGTCCCGCATTTTGTGTAAGGCGTAAGCAAATTTTAGGGGCATATAGCTTCAGGTTAGTGGCGGACCTGGAAAACGTTAACTTAAGCAGTCTGCTAATGTTTTTGGAACAATCTGGTTGGTTCAACAGAAGAAAATAATCGAGAAGGTCAGCGGTTAAAACTAGAAGTGCCCATATGTAATACGTACTTCTAGTTAATGTGGTATCACAATGGACTGAATAGTCTAAGTGAGCCTGAATCTTAATCGGGCTGCCACTTTAACCTAACCTAACCTAACCTAATGTGGTTAAATTAATTTTAAATACAAAAATTTTTTCCATACAAAATTTTTTTTTAGTAAATTGTCCACATTTTGTAGTAAGATTTTTATATTGCCTAGATATTTTCATAATACAACCAACGATGCATTAACTACTGTGTTGGAAATTTATTTAAAGAAAAATCCTTCCCATTTCGAAGTCAGTGAACTAAAAAAATTTATTGAAATTTTACAAGTTTTCCTTAGCTAAGTTAATTTTCGCTGTGGTTACGCAAAATGAACTATATTAACTTAAACTTTTTGAACTATGTGGAAGTTAAAATGGTCCTTAAATTTACAAAACACTTTTTCTGTGTGGAATGCGTTCGCGTACACTTTTACTAAAGTAAATTTTTACTGTTTTCAAAGTTTTTACTGAATAATTTTTACACAAGTAAACAAACAGACCTAATATAAGTCCCACTGCACAACGATCTGAGGGGTATGGTATGTATTTAAAATACAGTGTAGTGTAATTGTTAAAAGGTTCCAATTTAAATTTTCAGGAACTGCAATAAAAGTGAATAGCAATACGATACTGAATATGAAATATAAATTACAGTGTGAAATCTAATAGAGTGTATTTGTTTATAAACTGAAAATCAATATTTGGGGCCGTTTTGTTTTGTTATTGTTGTTTTTTGTTTTTCTTTAATCATTGTTGTTTTTTTGATTTCAGCTTAAAACCATGCATTGACTAAACTACAAGTGTAGCTTAACAAACAGAGGTAAATAATGTTTGTCAAATTTATTTGGGCAAAGCCCTATAGACTGCAAGATGGTTGGATGGACGCAGGTTTCGGAATTACCACATTCCTCATCAGCATCCTCTACTTGCAGCAAACCTATCAACCAATTATCAGAACAAATTCAGGCAGTTCACTAAACCCAAAAGTGAACCACACTTGAACCTTCCAAAAAAGGTTGTCAAATGTTATTGGATAGCTATGTTTCGAAGCCCTCTTCAAATTGGATCGGACATATAATTGAAACTGTGGGTTAGGTTGAAAACGAGATTCAGGTCCCCTGTATCATGTTGGCTGAAATACACCAGTACTCGGCTTGTTGTGTGCTCTAACTTCTTCTATCCACCGTACCCTTCTTTTATTTCAAAAGCTCTGTGTCTCTAACGAATTCCTTAATTTGTTTCCAGTCACTGTTTCCAAGCACGGTCACGTGCCAAATCACCTCTTCATCGATATGGTTAATGCGGGGCTATAACAAAGGTCGTCCTCCATGTTTTTATCATCATCAAAGCACGTCCTACATGCACCATCCTCCGCTGCTACTAAGCGGTGCAGATGTGTTCTCAATTCTAGGTGCCCGTTCATTATTCCTACGGTCCTCCTGACTGTCGTCCCAATCTCCTTGAGTATTTTCGTCGTCCTTCCGACCGTTGCATTGGTCCGCATCGCTTTCAGCGTCTCCCGTGACTTCGCGTTCCCTTAGTTCACTTCTCTATGTGTCCTAGCTCTTATCGGCAGTCCATTTGCCATTACGTTTTCTCTTAATGCGGCGTGTACCGTCGCCCATATTGTTGAACTCCGTTCTACAACCTAACGAATTTATTACTACTTAAATTGTGATAAATTGAATTACGTAAATTATCTCAAATGAATTATATCCTTTAGCTGTCTACGTGGTGGTAAAATTTACCCCCTCAACACATGTTTGTTTGACAACTCTCTTCTCTCTCAATTTTGTGATCTAGTCCTCTGTGTATCTTCTCATTTTATTGTCGTGTTTTAACAGGTGTGTTTTGGCAGCAGTATGTGCAACATGTGCGGAGAAATTCATGCACTGGTGTAAAAATTACTACACGTGGACGATAGCGGTGTTTTTTTTTTTCTTTGAAACGAAGTTTTGCGAAAATCGGCCCAAGGACTCGCCCACGTCTCATATATCCTGAAATGAAAAAACCTTATATTTTCCAAAATTGTTCTTGGAATTGAACCAAATTTGGTTCGATTTATCTCTGATATATTACTGATAACTGTGGTGAGTTATATCTCAAAGGACACGCCCACCTCCCATATATCCTGAAATGAAAAAAACCTTATATTTTGCAAAATTGTTGTTTTCTATATTATAAATATATTTTTTTTTCATTTGCCAATTACTATTATTATATTTAACAAGTATATAAAGCAGTAAATTCGGCCGGGCCGAATTTTAAATACCCACCACCATGAATCAAATATGATAGTTTACTTTGAAAACTCTTCGTCGTAGTGGGTTACTTGATAATATATAGAATTTTAGGGGGTTTGATGACAAATCTTCTCCCAAGCAAGTCAGTTCCCGAAGACAAAAGATTCTGCCTATGAAGACCAGATCAGATTCTGGATTTATGAGAACCAATTTTCGTGTATATGATGAAATTACGCCTTGATTTAAAATCTTAAATATGTAAATTTTTTCCGCCATTATTTAAATACGATGAGTAAAATCTGGAACTTTTACTTTCAGTTTGAAGCAATTTTCATGATCAGTGCGCCTGCTATACCCTGAAAGAAGTGTTTTCTTTTTTGAGAAATGTAATATTAGACAAGCAAAGTTTTCTTTCGACACAAATTTTAGAGACAATCGTTGAATAAACGAAAATACTTTATAAGAAAAGGAATTTTCGTTTGTCAAAACTTTCATTATAGATTACAAAATTCCAGCAAATCGGATAAAAACTACGGATTCTAGAAGCCAAAGAAATAAAGCCGGGAGATCGGTGTATATGGGGGCTACACAAAAACATGGACCGATAGGTACCATTTGCTACTCACATATTTGTGACCAGATTTTCAATTTCAAACAAATCGGCTAGAAACTATAGTCTCTAGACGCCCAAGAAGTAAAAATAGAGAGATTAGTCTATATGGGGGCTATACCAAAAAATGGGCACCATTTTCGGCACACCTTTTTATGGCCCCAAAAGAACTCTAGATTTTCCCAAGAAGCAAAATCGGGAGATCAGTCTCTACGGGGGCTATATCAAAACATGGACCGATGAGCACCATTTTCGGCACACCTTTTTATGGTCCTCAAATACATCTAGATTTCCAATTTCAGGCAAATCGGATGGTAAATATAGTTTCTAGAAGCCCTAGAAGCAAAATCGGGATATCGGTCTGTATGGGGGCTATACCAAAACATGGACCGATGGGCACCATTTTCGGCACACCTTTTTATGGTCCTCAAATACCTCTATATTTCCTATTTCAGGCAAATTGGATAAAAACTACGGTTTTTATAGGCCCAAGACTCAAAATCGGGAGGTTGGTTTATATGGGGGCCATATCAAAACATGGACCGATGGACACCATTTTCGACACACCTCTTTATGGTCCCAAAATACCTCTAGATTTTCAATTTCATACAAATCGGATAGGAAATACTGTTTCTAGACGCGTAAGAAGCAAAATCGGGAGATCGGTCTATATGGGGGCTATACCAAAACATGGACCGATACGGACCATTTTCGACATACCTCTTTATAGTCCTACAATACCTATAGATTTCCAATTTCAGGCAAATCGGCTGGTAAATATAGTTTCTAGACGCCCAAGAAGCAAAATCGGGAGATCGGTCTATATGGGGGCTATATCAAAACATGGACCGATACAGACCATTTTCGACACACCTACTTATGGTCCCAAAATACCTCTGGATTTCACATTTCAGGCAGATCTGATAAAAACTACGGTTTTTATAGGCCCAAGACCCCAAATCGGGAGGTCGGTTTATATGGGGACTATATCAAAACTTGGACCGATATAGCCCATCTTCGAACTTGACCTGCCTGCAAACAAAAAACTAATCTGTGCCAAATTTCTAAACGATAGCGCCATTATTGAAGGCTGTAGCGTGATTACAACAGACAGACAGACAGACAGACAGACGGACAGACGGACATGCTTATATCGTCTTAGAATTTCTCCCTGATCAAGAATATATATACTTTATATAGTCGGAAATCGATATTTCGATGTGTTACAAACGGAATGACAAACTTATTATACCCCCGTCACCATTTTATGGTGGTGGGTATAAAAAGAGATAGGAAACAGATATTTTTCAAATTCATTATTATTGATTAACAAAATATTAAGGAAAAGATTAAATAAATAAAACTAAATATTTGTCCTTATTCACTAAAGCTGTCATAATCCGTATCACTCGATTCGTTCTGCAATTATAATTTCAGAACATTCCACAGTATTGGATTCACTTTGGATAAAAAATTGAGTTATTTCATTATAATTCTTAGCCTTCTTATTATTTGTTTTTCTATGAATAGCAATATTTGGTTCAGACTGCAAAATCATTCTTTCAATTAAATCCTTATTGGTTGACTCGCGGCTATTTTTTCTGGTATGATTTAATCGGGTCTTTCTAAAAACTTTATGAGTTGCTTCTATAGCTTCCTCCGACAGCATTCCAACAGGCATTTTTGAATGTTTTATGAATTCTACACCATGAACAAGAATTTTATGAACTGTGGCTGGCATGTAATACCAAGCGTAATTTGTCGAATTTCCACCTGTCTCCACACTGAAAATTTAAAGAATAAGTGAAAGGGGGATGAAAGGGGACGCGAAACTATTTTTTTTTACTCTACACACTTGCCCAAATATTATATTAAAATATTAAAAGAGTGTTTTTTGGTGTTTTTTTACACTCCACTGAACTTGAATGTTTTTAACAAACTTTGATTTTCGCTTTTTGTTTACATTCGCTGTAACGGTAAACCCCATATGATCCACCAAACGAGCCAAAATAGCGAGTTGCCATATCATTATATTCTAACACGTTTATCCAATCTTAAATTATACTGCTTTACCGACAATTTTTATTTCAATTTACCGAATTAAATGTGGGTAATTTTTATTATTTTTTATATCGACATTTTTTACTAGAACTATTAATTGTGAATGCTCATAACTTTTTGGAAATATAAAATTTTTTAAAAAATCCTTTTGATTTAACATATATGAAGTGTTGTTGTAAAACGAAATCAACCTTTTTTAAAAACTAGTACAGTGGTATTTTTGATTTTTGGCCGCCCTCACGACACTGTGCCACGCCGTTAAGGTAAGTATTCAGAAGTAAATAAAATACCTCACGCGTGCTTTTGTGTTGCATTTTCCACAGTACGGTTTAATCTATAACAAACTGTCTACAAACGCGATATTAAAGCTATGTAAACACAACAATATATTTTCAGACCATGTGTACTTCAAAACGTCTCAGTCATTTAGACATAGCAAATTTTTTTGAAGACGAGGAGGAATTCAATGACGTCGATGATGAAATAGTAGATCCCGATTTCTGTATTGAGGATAGTGGCAGCAATGACGAAATAGGAGTTGATGACAGTGACTCCGACGAATTAGAAGGAATTGAAATTGTCTGTGAAGAAATTGTGAGCAACGAAAATGAAGATAGCAACAATATAACATATAGAGAACCGACCGCAAAATATTACTATGGGAGAAATGGTTTCAAATGGGTCGCATTTGAACCTAATAGATGTGTTAAAACCCCGCAGCATAATATAATTCGGTTACCTAAAAACACAAATCAAATAGCGGAAAATGTTTTTGGATACTGGTCAAAATTTTTCGACAGCGACATTGAAGATATAATATTGAAACATACAAACATAAAATAAAAAAAATTGAGTCATCTGAGAGAGTTGATGCTAAACATATGGACAAAATAGAATTACGAGCTTTCATAGGTCTTTTGATTTATACATCCGTATTTAAGTCTAATTCGAAAGCTACGGAATTTATCTTTGCGACTGATGGAACCGGAAGAGAAATTATTAGATGTACCATGTCCGAGAAACGTTTTTCTTGCATACTAAGCTATCTACGATTTGATAATCCCACGGATAGAGCTGAAAGATTAAAAACCGATCCGTTGGATGCAATTGTCCCAATATTCAATAAATTTATAGAAAATTGTCAGAAAAACTATTCAATTGGTACTAACGAGGTAGATGCAAGTTCAACATATATATGCCTAAAAACCCGGCAAAGTATGGAATTAAAATAATGTCATTGACTGATGCACGCACTATTTACCTAGCTAATGCTTATATTTACTGTGGCAAAAATTCTGATGTATTTGGCCTAACAAATGAGGAAAAGAGGCTTGCAGTACCAACACAATCCATTATTAAATTGTGTAACATTATTGAAGGAAGTAGAAGAAATGTTACTGCGGACAATTGGTTTTCATTACTTAAATTGGTGGACGAACTGAAAAAAGGGCAACTTACTTATTTAGGTACGCTAAAAAAGAGCAAGCGTAAAATTCTACCTCCCTTGTCATTGAGCTTAACATGGAATCGGGCAGCACTCAGTGATAAGAGAGAAGTTCACCACTGTGGTATCACAATGGACTGAATAGTCTAAGTGAGCCTGATACATCGGGCTGCCACATAACCTACCTGAATTCTTGCCAAAAAATGGGAGACCATATACGGATTTACGAAAGATATTACAATATTGTCTTACGTTCTCCGTAAAAATCGTGCTGTATTGTTGCTGTCTTCTATGCATCACAAGAAAAAAGATGACCAATATAATTTATCAATCAACAAAAGATTATGACAACAGTGCAAGAGGTTCTTTTTTGAAAAAACTGGCTCGACAATTGGTATTTTGAATGAGTGTGAGAACATTCTTCCCACAGTGTAGTATTAATGAACTAAAATACGATGCAATACATGAACTAATGTATAAGAAAATCATGTTTATGAAAAATTAACTAACCCATAGTAAGAATGACCATGATTTGGTGCCAAAGTTTTTTCAAAAAAGAACCTCTTGCACTGTTGTCATAATCTTTTGTTGATTGATAAATTATGTTGGTCATCTTTTTTCTTGTGATGCATAGAAGACAGCAACAATACAGCACGATTTTTACGGAGAACGTAAGACGATATTACAATATTGTCTTACGTTCTCCGTAAAAATCGTGCTGTATTGTTGCTGTCTTCTATGCATCACAAGAAAAAAGATGACCAACATAATTTATCAATCAACAAAAGATTATGACAACAGTGCAAGAGGTTCTTTTTTGAAAAAACTGGCTCGACAATTGGTATTTTGAATGAGTGTGAGAACATTCTTCCCACAGTGTAGTATTAATGAACTAAAATACGATGCAATACATGAACTAATGTATAAGAAAATCATGTTTATGAAAAATTAACTAACCCATAGTAAGAATGACCATGATTTGGTGCCAAAGATTTGTTTCATCTAGATAATTTCATGATTTTCTTATAAATTAGTACATGTATTGCATCGTATTTTAGTTCATTATTACGTTGTGGAAAGAATGTACTTACACTCATTCCAAATATTCCTGAAAAATTGTTTGGGAAACCTATATCAAGAAATTGGTTTGAAATAAACTTTTTGTCAGTATAATTTTCAAAAAAAAAAAAAAAATAGAGAAATTGAGGAATCAAACTTACACTCACTCAAAATATTCCTGTTATTCGGCAAAATGAAAAATTTTTTTTGGGAAACCTATATTAAGAAATTAATGTGGTATCACAATGGACTGAATAGTCTAAGTGAGCCTGATACATCGGGCTGCCACCTAACCTAACCTATATTAAGAAATTGGTTTGAAATAAATTGTTTGTCAGTATAATTTAAAAAAAAAAAATAGAGAAATTGAGGAATCGAAGGTACAACAAGCCTGTATACAACGATGAAATTTTTCGTACAATAAAAGTCAATTTTCTTTAACCACCAGTACTTTATTTCAAAAAATTATTATTATATTACTTGTCGTTAGTTAGTAATTGCTTCTTCAAAAGAGTAATATTCTGTTATTAGGACTAAACTAATTAATTTAAATTTCCATGTTTTCTATCCATATGAAAGATATATCGCATAAGGTGCTATATTCGTTGCATTCTTGTCCAATTTCATCGATTTGGCTAGTTTTTGTTGTATGGATTTGCTTTATAAGCATCTGAAATTACAAATTTTTAACTTACGGTTTTCAAGAGTATTTTCTTAGAGCCAATAAGGATATCAGCTGAGGTAGCATTAAACAGTAAGGAAATTCCAAAAAATTACCATTAGAAGGCCTGTCTACCTGTAAATGAAAATAATTATTTTTATTTAGTTAAAATTTTGGTTTTATTACAAACGGTCGAAATACTGTTTATAGAAAAGCTTTCCACATTGAAAAAAAAATCTTCCAGTAGGTACATTACTGGAATCATATCCATGGACTAATGGGACATTTTTGAAATTCTTCTCAGAATATATTTGAAATAAAAATTAGACATAACTTCCACTTGTCAGTATAGCATTTAGTATTTAAGGTGGATATTAAGTTCGAGTTTAGCGGCTAAAATCGTCATTTTTCATGGTTACTTTTCTTTAATAACATAGGGGAACAAAATTGAACTTTTTTTGTGTTGATTTAAAATTTATAGCAAATTTTTAGCAATTTGAGGTCGCTGAATCCAAATCTACCCTTGGTTTTTCTATCAGCTCAACTTTTTGATATACACAGTTATGTTCAAAATTAAGGCGCTTCCGCTACATATATTGGCATAACTTAAAAACGGTTCACCTTATTAAATTAAACAAAAAATCGGAAATTCTAAACAATATTCTCTTTAAGCCGTGCTTACATTGTTTTTCAATTTTCCAAGTACATCGTTCAAGTTAAAAAAAATTAAAATTTTGTTCTTTAAAAATTTCTAAAACCTTAAATTGGGACAATTTTTTAATAAAGAGTTAGTTAGATATATTTCGAATAAAATGAGCTTTATTTCATTACAATCGGAGCACAACATTTGATTTTGTTCACGATTTACTGAATTGATATAAATCACGATTTCATACAAAAATAACTTTTTCTAATGTGTGTTTGTATGTAATAAGATAGTTTTTTTTATGATTCTGTTGATTAAGAATTGAATATTGTTTTCGAATTTTAAAAAATTCTAAACTCCCCAAAAATATACTATTTAAGCCGTGCTTACAATGTTGTTGAATTTTGCAAGTCGTTTTAGAGATATCGTGATTTGGATCACACTCCTCTAATCCCATCGCTGTTACTAAACCAGGAACATCTGAACAATAAACAGATTCATCGTCTTCGGAAAAGAATAGAAGTAAGTTTTTTGTCATAGAGGAACAAAAACATTTATAGTCGTTATGAGTTTGCTACCACAACCACAAAAATAAAATAGTCTGTCTTTATAACTTATTTTTTTTAATTCTTAGAATCATAAAAAATCTACCTTATTACATACAACCACTAACACATTAGAAAATGTTGTTTTTGTAAGGAAATCGCGATTTATATCAATTCAGTAAATCGTGAACAAAATCAAAAGTTGTGCACCGATTGCAATGAAATAAAGCTCATTTTACTCGAAATATATTTAACTAACTATTTCTGGACCGAAACTGTAATATGGTGAACCGTTTTCATGTTATTACAGTATATGTAGCGGAAGTGTTATAATTTTGAACATAACGGTATATCTCAAAAAATCGAGCTGATAGAAAAAACCAAGTGCAGATTTGGATTCAGCGTCCCAAATAGGCTTGCCAGATGGCCGGGATTCGCCTGGATTGTCCCGGAATTTGGTCTCCAGGAAGTGTCCCGAATCTTTCACAAAATTTGTCAAAAATCCCGGAATTTCAATTACACAACGCATATATTTCAATTTTGTAGAAAAGATATGATTTGATCAGATTTTGTTCATCATCACAAAAAGAAACATAACAATTTACCGTCACTGTCACTTGAGCAGTAAACATAAAAGCACATATACCCAAATATCTAATTTGATTTGAAATTCACGTTTTTCTGTGAAATGTACACAGAAAAACATTACACGAAAGTTTTTCCAATTAAAGTCTTAATTTAATTTGGTTTTAAAAAATATTTAATTAAAAATGTTTTAATTGAAACAAAAAATCAATTACAAAAATTAACAGTATCAATTAATTTTTTAAATGGTACTATCATCTCTGTGATTGAAGACATTTCAATTAAAATTTAATTGATTGAAGACAAAAAAATATTTTTGTGTGTATTTGTAGAAATTACAATAATCAGTTTACGGTAAGTGCTACCGCAGAACCAATGTTTGTTGCCATAAATACTTCATGGGATTATTGTGTTTGGAGAATGTTTTCTTTACTCTAACAATTTTTGGGGTACGTTAGTTAAATGAATTGAAAAACAGGAAAAGATGATACAAAAAAAAACAAGATTTACTAAATTATAATTTTACTACAAATGCGCCCATCTTGAACTTCGTATGGCACTGAAGACATTCTTGCACTTTTAAACACATTTTTCAAACAAAAAAATTAATTATGTCTAATACATTTTCTTGAATTTGTCGAAAAATATTTACTTATTTTTGTTATACCTGCGTGATGTCAGCTTTTGTAATAGTGTTTAGTTAAAATTTTCTGAAAATTATATAAATTTTCTAAAATTAACAAAAAATTTCCTTCCTGGTGGGTTTACTGCTTTTTCAGTGTTTACTCTAATAATTGTGGTATTGATTCCGAACCAAAGAAGACTCAATTCTCTTTTAAATTTGAGTTTTGCGTACATGATCCTAGGACACATATTTTAATTTATTTTTTCCTTTTTTTTTTCAAAGTTCATTAACGATAACTTAAATTTCCTGATTCAGACTCGACTTTTAGAATTATTCTATGTTTTTGCTTTGTAATCAGGACACAAAAGCACAAATTTAAAGACGATTTCATTAATTTGGAAGAAGTTTTTTTAAAGCCTCGTTGACCTTCGTCAAACAAAATTTTCGTGTTAAGATACCCATTTGTGGGTATTGAAAAGTTTATTGACTTTTTAACAAAGAAAAAAAATCTTTACATCTGAGAAATACGTCGGCTATGCTAAGCCAAATTCGCATTGGTATTTTAAGGACACGACAAAATTTTTTTCAGTGTACAATAGCCTGGATTGCCAAATGAAATGGATCTAAACATATATCCCGATAGTAATATGTCAGTGAATATGAGTTTCTTCGCTTCATCGCTGGAATCATAGGAGAAAGAGGCTCCAAGATATTTGGGAATTTCCCAGTCTGTAGGCAAAGGCGGACTTTATACCCATAGAAAAAATCATGAGTCATAACGATCCGTTCATGAAAGTGAATCAATACACATGTGTTGTCAAACTGAAAACGGACGCGGTCAATCTGACAACGTAAAAATGACACCATGCGTTGTCAAAAAAACAATCAGCGTTCTGAAAACGTAATAGTTACCAATTTATAAACAAAATAAAAAAAAGATTTCCGAATCTGTGTTGTCTGCACCATACCATTTAACAATCGCCTTAGCACATTGCACCACCGACGGAGTTTTTATAACAACGTCTAGCGATTATTTTAAGACTCATGGCCAAAGAAAAAATAATGCCGTTCATGAAATCCTGAACGCCCGTGGACGAAATCGTGAACATTCCGTTTTGATTTTTTGTGAACGTTTCCGTTTCATTTTGTCAACGTCCGTTTACGATTGTGGAACCCATTTTTTTTCTATTAGAGTAAGTTCAGCAAATTTGGTCCAGGCTGGAAATGTGGTATAGTAGCTTTTTTCCCTATCGAAAAACATGCGAATAACTAAACCAAGCTGAATAGATTGTGTCTGTCAGAGAATGTTGTTTGAGTCAGTTGAAAAAAATCACGAGTACTAAATAAGTATAAAATATATGCAATTACGATATATGTTGTACCACATTACCTGCACATTATATGAATTCGTGCTTAATGAGTTTTTTTAATAAATTCGAAAATATATCTGAAATTACGGGTTTCTTATTTTTCGGTTATAGTTGCGTGGATGGCTAATACTAGTAAAATGAATGTGGTAAAATCTTCGCAACGTCGGACCTAAACAAAAAATTTGGCTATCCAAATTTCTAGTGTATTACTGTAAAACAAAATTTTATATGCAAGTGAAACTCAAATGTGACTGTTTCTTTGTCCCGACAAATCCCGGAATGTACGCCGCAAAGTCCCGGATTTCGGCAACCATCATCTGGCAACCCTAGTCCCAAATAACCTTAAAAACGATATACAGTTCTTAATCAACGGAACCACTGCTCCCTTGTGTACTCCATTTTAAAGAATATAAACTTTATAAAATACTTGTCTTGGGCTATTCTCCATCAAGTTATACTTAAATTTGCATCGTAGGCGTATAATTTTATACTTTTCTTACTGATTTATTTTTGATTTTAGGGGTTAAACTCGAACTTGTATTCACCTTTGGGAATTGCTGTAACATAAAAAATATAGATTCAAAAAATTGTTGCATCTCCAACCTGTGATGTAGAGTAAATATTGGTCATCATATTACCACTCATGATGTTCGAGTATATTTCTTATGTAAATCAATTTAAAATCCGCACTAATTTTAAACTATTAATAGAAATATACAGTTTCTTAATCTGTGATTTGTTTTTGAGTTATTTATTTTTTATGAATGTAAAGCGTTTTTGTTTTCTCTAGGTTATGTTAGGTTAGGTTAGGTTAAAGTGGCAGCCCGATTAAGATTCAGGCTCACTTAGACTATTCAGTCCATTGTGATACCACACTAACTAAAAGTACCTATTACATATGGGCACTTCTAGTTTTAACCGTTGAACCTTCTTGATTATTTTTTTCTGTTGAACCAACCAGATTGTTCCAAAAACATTAGCAGACTGCTTAAGTTAACGTTTTCCAGACCCGCCAGTAATCTGAAGCTATATGACCCTAAAATTTGCTTACGTCTTACACAAAATGCAGGACACTCACACAAGAGGTGTATTATTGATTCCTTTTCCTCCGCATCATGACAGCTCATACAATAGTCATTATACTTCGCACCAATAGTTTTTGCAAAATCGCCTATCAGGCAGCGACCCGTTATAGTAGATATCAGGAGTGATATCTGGCGTCTCGAGAACACTAGCATATCTAGTGTGCGGTTTAAGTTTAAATGGGACCATATTTGCTTGGTGTGGTTACAACCCTTACAATTCTCCCATCGAACATTTGCCATCATGACAGCCTTCTCACGCAGTAAGAGCTTGCAGGTAGCCAGAGGCATACCAACAGATTCTAGTTCCCCTGGAATATGTAAGGTAGTTCCTAGCCTTGCCAGCTCATCTGCTTCGATGTTCCCCGGTATGTTCCTATGGCCAGGCACCCATATTAGGTGAATATTGTACTGCTCAGCCATCTAATTGAGAGATTTGCGGCAGTCGATGGCCGTTTTCGAGTTAAGGAACACAGAGTCCAAGGATTTTATTGCAGGTTGACTGTCTGAGTATATATTAATGCCAATATTGCTTGGAGCATTACTTCTCAGCCAATTCACCACTTCTCTTATTGCTAATATTTCAGCCTGAAAAACACTACAGTGATCAGGTAATCTTTTCGCTATTCGAAGTTCCAGATCTTTAGAATATACTCCGAAACCCACTTGGCCATCCGATTTGGAGCCATCAGTGTAGAAATCTATATATCTTTTATTCCCCGGGGTCCGTGTACACCACGCCTCACTGTTGGGAATTAGAGTCTCAAACTTTTTGTCGAAAAGTGGACTCGCCAAAGTGTAATCCACTACGTTAGGCACATCTGGCATTATTTTGAGGACCGAACTGTGACCGTAACTTTTTTCCGACCACAGCGATAGCTCGCGCAACCCCACAGCCGTTGTTGCAGCTGACTGTTTGGCCAAAATGTCTAAAGGCAATAGATGCAGTATGACATTAAGGGAGTTTGTTCCTGTCTTGCTGAATGCACCTGAGATACACAAGCACGCCATACGCTGAACTTTGTCTAAACTTGTCGGCTGGTGAAGTGCCGGCCACCAGACTACAACACCATATAGCATTATAGGTCTAACCACTGCCGTGTATAGCCAATGTACAATTTTTGGTTTTAGTACCCACTTTTTCCCTATTGCCTTTTTGCACGAGTATAAAGCTACCGTTGCTTTCCTCGCCCTTTCTTCAATATTAAGCTTAAAGTTCAGCTTCCTGTCCAAAATAACGCCAAGGTATTTTGCACACTCCCTAAAGGGAATTTCAACACCCCCTAAGGAAATGGGCCTAACCGTGGGAGTTTTGCGATCTCTGCAGTACATGACTAGTTCTGTCTTTGCAGGATTTACCCCAAGACCATTATCTTTCGCCCATTTCTCAGTCATCCGGAGGGCTCTCTGTATAATATCTCTCACTGTTGATAGGAATTTTCCCCTGACTGCTAGCGCCACATCATCTGCGTATGCCACCACTTGTATCCTTTCTTTTTCTAGGGAAGCCAGAAAGTCGTTTATAGCAACATTCCAAAGAAGAGGTGATAGAACTCCTCCTTGAGGAGTGCCTCTGTTCACATATCTTTGTATGTTTGCTTGTCCTAGTGTGGCTGAAATGCGTCTCTTCCTTAGAAATTCGTCTAACAGCCTAAGTATACCTGGATCAACATTCAGAGTTGTCAGTCCATTTAATATCGAGCTCGGATGGACGTTATTGAACGCCCCTTCGATGTCTAGAAACGCCACGATTTTGTATTCTTTGACAGATAGTGAGCTTTCAATAAAGCTGACTAGTTCATGTTATGCGGTCTCAGTAGACCTGCCCTTCGAGTATGCATGTTGTCGTTTCGAGAGCAAACTTGAATCGACGCTAGTTCTAAGATAAATATCTATCATCCTCTCCAGAGTCTTAAGTAGGAATGATGATAAGCTGATTGGTTGGAAATCCTTCGAACTCGAGTGAGAGGCATTTCCCGCTTTAGGTATGAAAACGACTTTTGATTCCCTCCACTTTCGTGGAATATATGCTAAGTTGATACATCCTATATATATCGCCGACAACCAAGGGATAATTCTGTCAGCCACAGCTTGTAACTCGCCGGAGTAATTCCATCAGGTCCGGGGGATTTGAATGGTCCAAAGCTATTTAGCGCCCGTCTTATTCTAGTTTCCGATACAATTTCCTCGACAGGAAACGACCGCTGAGCAACTGTGGCACCGCCAGTACATGGTACAACGGTCTGATTTACAGGAAAATGTGTGTCCAATAGTACCTCCAGCGTCTCCTCACTGGACGTTGTCCAATTGCCCTCCGATGTTTTAATGAAACCTGGAGCGGAGCTCGTGGATGCTAGCACCTTCCGTAGTCTGGAAGCCTCGGACGTATTCTCAATGCTGCTGCAGTAATCATTCCAAGAGTTATGCTGAGCCTTTCTCAGTTCTCGCTTGTATCCTCTCAGATTCTTCTTGTAAGCGTCCCAATCCACAGGAGCTCTGGTGGACTTTGCTTTGTTAAAGAGCTTCCTGCACGATTTCCTCATATTACCTAACTCCGTAGACCACCATGGTGCTCGATTTTTCCCCCTTGGCTTCCCTCTAGGGCATGCAGCTTTCAGTGAAATGTTGAAGGCCTTAGTAATCATCTCCACTGCGTGTTCGATAACTTGCACAGTGCTCATATTTGTCTCTGGTATTTCCGGTATCATCATATTGAACCATTCCCTATACCTATTCCAGGCAGCTTTCCTAACATTTGGCGGAAATATGGTCTTGGTGGTATGAATATCAAATTTGAAACTGATGTAGCGATGATCTGAGAAGCTGTGTTCACTTAAAACCTGCCACTCAGATATCATTTCATTCAGTTCTTGCAAGGCCAAGGTGATGTCCAAAACCTCTTGCCTGTTTTTAGTGACAAAGGTTGGGGCATCTCCCTTGTTGCAAACTACCAGATTAGTACGCAAAATAAACTCTATTAGCGACTCTCCCCTTGCATTAGTATCACTACTTCCCCATATTATATGATGCGCATTCGCATCGCATCCCATAATGAGTTTCGTCTTTGTTTTCAGTGACTCCTCAACTAAGGTCTTAACGGCACATGGAGGCATCTCCCTGTCATGTCCCATATAGACCGAAGATACCCAATAGTTGCATTTGGCCATTTCTAAACTGGCAACGACAGTGTCTGCATTGCACATTGAAGGAAGCAGAAACAAGTTAAGCTCGTTTTTAGCAATTATACAGGCTCGAATTACATCATTACCAGTATACTGCAATAATTTGAACCCCCGGAGTACTTAATTCACATATTTTGTTTCTATAAACATATGGTTCTTGAATAAGAACTATGTCTATGTCCCCTTTCATCAGGAGAACTTTTAAGGCAGCACATGCAGCCTTACAATGATAACGATTTATCTGGAGGATCCGTAGGACCATCGAGATTTTCAACAACCGTCACATCAGCCGCTTCAATCGAGTCATCAAGAATATCCTCTTCAGAGATCTCGGTGACTCTCGCAATAACCATAGGTTCAACTTTGGTGAGTTCTGAGGCAGTAGACGCCTCCTCACGCATACGGTGTCTATCCATGTCTTCAACTTTGGTATCTCCCTCGACTTCGCAAGAGGATCCGCTTACTTCTGATTCAGACAGAGGCTTGTCCATTTCAGAATCCTTTAGCTGATCGTTTTTATACACCTTCATTTGGATATAATGAAAGCCATAACATACACGGCCCTGAGACTTTGCTAGATGTGGCAAAGACTGAGTGTTCAATATAAACACTGCATCCCGTCCTGGTCTATCCACTTCATCCAAACGGCCAACCTTCCAATCAGCTGTTGGAAGATCTGGATTGCATTGTTTCAGTCTATTTAAAATAGATTCAGGATCAGGAGGGTTTGCAGGTATCCACGCATGTGCTCTAGGTCTAGCCGGTATGTCTTTCTTCTCGACTAACTCTAGAGCAGCTCCTTCCCAAACTTCACCAATTAGTATCAGAGCAGCTTTTAAACATTCTATAGACCTCTGGTTCTCAAATGCGACTAGCTTAAATCGTCCTTGATACCAACCAGCCTCTTGGTGTCGAGGATCTGGGCCGGGAAACTTTTCCACCACCTGTGAGTAGACGCCAAACAAAGCATTCTCAATTTCCTCCCATTTTTGCTTTGGAACCATACCGTCCAATGCTCCTTTATTTATGATAGCCATCACAAGGTTGCCTTTAGCAACTGAGGCAAACGATCGTTGATCCATTTTGGAGGATGGCAGCTCATCCGGTGATCGTTCCCTTTTTCCAGCCTCAAGAATTCCTTGAGCCCATTTTAAGGAATCGCTTTGTTTAGCCTATAACGTGCTTGGGTCGACTGATCCTAATTTCTTTAGAATAAACAAAGCATTTCTGCGTTCCTTGAATCTCTTTCGTGAGGGATTACCTCCTTTTGATGCCGCTACCTTGGAAAAGGTTCGACTTGTCAAATTGTCGCCACCAGTCGACCCGTCTACAGGTCGACTAATTGGGCCTAACTCTTGGTCATTGCCCAAATTTATAACTCCAGCCGATACCCGTCCACTAGGCCCTGAAGTTAGCAACCCAGTGGTTGTCTTTGAATTTCTCTGCATGGTGGCCTAATATCCCACCACACTTGAAATTCGTAGTAGGTACTTATTACGATGATTTTATCCGCTATTAAAAACCACGTCCGTTCCGTTCGACGGTTGAATAAAGATTCATATAGGGCTTTGTTTTCTCTAACATCGCACCATTCACTTCTCAGTTTCTAAAAATAAATCTATTTTCATTAATAAACACCAATACCGCACGCAAAATTTTGCACACTTAAAACCACGTGTCCGCTTCATAAATGCATCAACAGAACTGAATGCAGCAATAAAACTCAAAGACACAAATAGTCATAAAGGAAACATACCTGCCGTAAAGAAAAACAACTCCACACACACGATCCCTTTCTGATCTCGCTATTGCAACAAAACAACTCTCACCACAAAAGATTTCAACAACACACAAGGAACATTCCAGAAATTCATCCGCACTGTCTCTAGAATCAAAAGAACCAACAGCATAAAAGACGCAATAACAAACACAAACAATCATATGAGATATACACAAAATGTCTCTAAAAACTCCCTCACATGATGCAATGATTTCATTACTCTCTTCCACTTAATTTTCCAGTAGCACGTTTATTGATTGGTTGTTATTCTATCTATACGATAAAATAAAATATATTCAAAATTTACGAGGAATCTAGAAAAAATGATATACACCCGTCAACGATTATATTAACTACTTTTTATTCTACTTTATCCAATCCCATTTTCAATGTGAGGAAAAATATTTCAACTTATAATAAACAAGTAAGTAAAGTCTAAAGTCAGGCGGGGCCGACTATATTATACCCTTCACCCCTATGTAGTCCAAAATTTGTGTTACCATCTCAACTACTTCACATTTGCTGGAAGCTATATAAAAGAGACAATTTTTTTACTTCTACAAAATCTCTAGAATTAAAATTTAAATCGGCTAACGCTATCCAGTTAATTGGAGGAAACTTCCATTGAAAATGGGTCTAAAATGTGTAACCATATTTCCCCAACTCTGGTGTACGTATATATGGGAGCTATATATAATCTGAACTGATTTTGACTAAATTTGACATGTATAGTTAGAATAAAAATTCTGCTATCTATGCGAAATTTCACGTAAATGGGAGTATAACTTTGGCCCCTGGTCATATGAGTGCAAATCGGACGGAAGATACATATATGGGAACCATATCTAAATCTGAACCGATTTCTATCAAATGTGGCACAATTACCGATACTACTAAACGTACTCCTTGTGCGAAATTTGAAGCAAATCACGGCAAAACCCTGGATTTTGAGGTCATATAAGTTCAAATCGGACGAAAGATATATATAGGAGCTATATCCAAATCTGAATCGATTTTGACCATATTTGGCACGTTAAAAGTACCGCTTGTGCAAAATTTGAAGTAAGTCAGGGCAAAACTCTGGCTTTTGAGACCACGTAAGTCCAAATCGGGCGAAAGATATATATGTGAGCTATATCTAAATCTGAATCGATTTTGAGACCACGTAAGTCCAAATCGGGCGAAAGATATATATGTGAGCTATATCTAAATCTGAACCGATACTATTAAACGTACCCCTTGTACAAAGTTTGAAGCAAATCACGGTAAAACTCTGGCTTTTGTGGCCATATAAGTTCAAATCGGACGAAAGATATATATGAGAGCTATAACTAAATTTAAACCGATTTCAATCAAATTTACCAAGCATTGGTAGAATGTCAATTCTACCCTCAAATTTCACGAAGATCGGTAGTAAAGTTTGGCCTCCGTGTCCATATGAGTCTAAATCGGACGAAAGATATATATGGGAGCTATATCTAAATCTGAACCGATTTGGCTGATATTTTGCAAGCTTTTCGAGATTCATAAAACATTTGGATGTACGGTATTTCAAGAAAATCGGTTAATAAACACTCTAACTATGACCAAATAGGAGATAAATATATATATGGCAGCTATATCTAAATCTGAACCAAAACCAATAGCGATTGTCTCTGTCCCAAGAAACGGCCCTATGCCAAATTTGAGGACGATCGGACTTAAATTGCGAGCAGTACTTTGTGCACAAAATTACATATACAGACAGACGGACGGACAGACAGACAGGCAGACAGACAGACGGACATCGCTAAATCGACTCAGAATTTAATTCTAAGGTATACTAAACGACGGGTCTCAGACTTTTCCTTCTTGGCGTTACATACAAATGCACAAACTTATTATACCCTGTACCACAGTAGTGGTGAAGGGTATAAATATGGGAAACATTTAAATCTGAAGCAATTTTAAGGAAACTTCGCAAAAGTTTATTTATGATTTATCGCTCGATATATATGTATTAGAAGTTTAGGAAAATTAGAGTCATTTTTACAACTTTTCGACTAAGCAGTGGCGATTTTACAAGGATAATGTTGGTATTTTGACCATTTTTATCGAAATCATAAAAACATATATATGGGAGCTATATCTAAATCTGAACCGATTTTCAAATTTGGCACGCATAGCTACAATGCTAATTCTACTCCCTGTGCAAAATTTCAACTAAATCGGAGTTAAAAATCGGCCTCTGTGGTCACATGAGTGTACATCGGGCGAAAGCTATATATGGGAGATATATCTAAATCTGAACCGATTTGGCTGATATTTTGCAGGTTTTGCGAGACTCATAAAATATTCGGATGTACGGAATTTGAGGAAGATCGGTTGATATACACGCCAATTATGACCAGATCGGTGAAAAATATATGGCAGCTATATCTAAATCTGAACCGATTTTTTCCAAAATCAATAGGGATCGTCCTTGAGCCGAAACAGGACTCTATACCAAATTTTAGGACAATCGGACTAAAACTGCGAGCTGTACTTTGCACACAAAAATACATCAACAGACAGACAGACGGACATCGCTAAATCGACTCAGAATTTAATTCTAAGCCGATCCGTATACTAAAAGGTTGGTCTATGATTACTCCTTCTTGGCGTTACATACAAATACACAAACTTATTATACCCTGTACCACAGTGGTGGTGAAGGGTATAAAAAGGGAATAAACTGTAGGTAGCCATCATACGAATCGGTAATGTGGTTAAATTAATTTTAAATACAAAAAATTGTTTCCATACAAAATTTTTTTTTAAGTAAATTGTCCACATTTCGTAGTAAGATTTTTATATTGCCTAGATATTTTCATAATACAACCAACGAAGCATTAACTACTGTGTTGGAAATTTATTTAAAGAAAAATCCTTCCCATTTGGAAGTCAGTGAACTAAAAAAAATTATTGAAATCAAATCGATGATTTGACGGTGGCAAAGGAAAAGAGATATGTTTGTACGAATTTATTTCGGCATAAGCCGGCTATTGTGTAAACCTTTTTTCAGAAGGTTCAAGTGTGGTTCACTTTTGGGTTTAGTGAACTGCCTGAATTTATTCTGATAATTGGTTAATAGTTTTGCTGCAAGTAGAGGATGCTGATGAGGAATGTGGTAATTCCGAAATGTGCATCCATCCAACCATCTTGCAGTCTATAGGGCTTTGCCCAAATAAATTCGACAAATATTCGTTTCCTCTGTTGGTTAAGCTACACTTGTAGTTTAGTCAATGCATGGTTTTAAGCTGAAATCAAAAACAACAATATTTGGGGCCTTAAAAATTGAAGGAGGATGTGTTTGGGAGTACCTTATAACTCAACATTTTTCTTATTGTTGTTTATAATCCAGACTAAAAAAAAAAATTCTTGAAAATTGACAAATACTTTGTTTTTCAAATTAAATTACAAAATCTAAAGCATATACGTATATGGATATTTTATTATGTTTTATTAATCAAAGAAAATACAATTTCTTAAACCGTATGTAAACTTGTGTATGACTGTGTATATGTTACAGAAGATTTTTTTATATGTGAGGATTTAACAGTAATAAATACATCGATTTTCGACCATTACATATATTATATATATTAATAATACAGTTGTACAATGGTATTGCGATTTATTACGTTAAAATAGCCGCAATTCTATTAATTTCATGGGATATTCAGCTTTACGATGGTTATAATTATATCTATATAATTTCAGTTTTGTTATCTGTAAATATATGAAAAGATCATGTTAAGATCTACCATTTTAATATTTTTTTTGTACCAACCTCTCTTCGTGATTTTCGCTTACATATGCGATTAAGGTTGTCAAATGTTATTGGATAGCTATGTTTCGAAGCCCTCTTCAAATTGGATCGGATTTTGCTGGCTGATGTGGGGGCCTCAAGCCGGGAAATCTATTAAATAAAGTCAAAATGATATATTAGCATAATATGTCAAATGAAGAAACTATTACAGATGCTGTATTATAAACAGGTTTTCACAGCTGATGTACATCGAGATGTTAAATAATCAATAAAATAGTTGACCTATATCAACAATGTCTAGAAAATAAGCAATCATACCCCAATGTTCTGTTTTACGATTCCGCAAAAATAGTATGCTTACATATAATTCAAACTGTGGGTTAGGATGAAATCGAGATTCAGGTCCCCTGTATCATGTCGGCTGAAATACACCAGTACTCGGCTTGTTGTGTGCTCTAACTTCTTCTATCCACCGTACCCTTCTTTTATTTCAAAAGCTCTGTGTCTCTAACGAATTCCCTAATTTGTTTCCAGTAACTGTTCCCAAGCACGGCCACGTGCCAAATCACCTCTTCATCGATATGGTTAATGCGGGGCTGTAATAAAGGTAGTCCTCCAAGTTTCTATCATCATCAAAGCACGTCCTACCTGCACCATCCTCCGCTGCTCCTAAGCGGTGCAGATGTGTTCTCAATTCTAGGTGCCCGGTCATTACTCCTACGGTCCTCCTGACTGTCGTCCCAATCTCCTTGAGTATTTACGTCGCCCTTCCGACCGTTGCATTGGTCTGCATCGCTCTAAGTGTCTCCCGTGGCTTTGCGTTCCTTTAGTTCACTTCTCTATGTGTCCTAGCTCTTATCGCCAGTCCACTTGCCATTACGTTTTCTCTTAATGCGGCGTGTCCCGTCATCCACATTATTGAACTCTGTTCTACAACCTTACGAATTTATTACTAATTAAATTGTGATAAATTGAATTACGTACACCCTCAAAAAAAAAAAAAGTCGCTTCTCTAACATATGTTCCAAACATATTTTGCAGGAAGCACATATATTATTGGATACTGCCGAAACATTAATATGTTTGTTTTATGTGAACATATTATATGTTTGGAAGCGTTTTGAACCCAAAAATATTATATTATGCTTGGAAGAATTTTCCCCAAAGAAGATTGTGCTCATTCCCTCACTTCCACGAAATTTTTTAGTTCTTGGTACGTTTTTCTGTAATACAAATAATGTTGAAGATATTACTCAATTTTATAATTTTTTTAAATTCTACCTTTCGCCTGGACGGAGAATCGAACCGAGGACCATACAGTTTGTAAGCTAACACACTATCCACAGGGCTACGTAGCTGTTATAGTAACCAGTAGAAATTATCGTTATACGTTACATTTATATAGCATAGTTTGCAGCGCCCACGAGCCCATGCAAACATAATATTATTTAACAGAAACATACATTTGTTGGCCACGTGGAGCAGTGGTTAGCATGTCTGCCTTGCATGCAAAGGGTCATGGGTTCAATCCCTGCTCCGACCGAACCAATTTTTTTTAATTTAAACATTTCTATTTATATTATATTAAATTTTTATAATGAAACTTCGAAATGTGGGTTATTAAAGATTTACAGTCAGAAAAGAACAGTGCTTGGTATAAGCGAAATGGACTGAGCTTTTGGATAAAATATTATTTTTTATTGCAAAAATAACAATTTTGTAACAAAAAACTGTTTTTGGTATAAAAAAAAAGATTGAAATTTTGAAAGGAATTCAAAAACTCTAACAAAAGAAGAACGTTGAGTCGAGTATATGCTTACATAAATAATTTTATAATATACACATACATTTATTTAGGCGTGAACAGTTTTTTACTTGCATTTAACACCATTTTAAATGCATTTAAAATTTATCGTGTTTTGTACTTAATTTAATTTTTTACTTTTAAGGCCGGTATTAAGTTGGCATTATCGCTCTAAAATTATTGTTTTGCCTTTTACCTTTCTTTAATAATTCATTTTAAAGAAAATAAACAAAATTCGGACTTAATGCCCGCTTTTATATTTGAAGGTGTCCGTCAACTCCACTTGGACTACTTATTAATAAAGAGGAACTAAACTTTGTTTTTATACATTTTACTGTTTAATTTTTCACGATTTCTTCCTTTTTTCATTTTACTGTCCCAACCAGAGATGGTCTGTCGTAAACTGTAAAGTATTTGACATACGTTTATGACGTATTTTACCATACGTCAAAAACGTCGCAAACCTTCGTAAAATACTTAGTTTTTGACAATATTGAAATTTGTATAGTATACGGTTTTTAAAACCAACTATATCATACTTTTTTGTATGCCTTCAGGTTCAAGGCTTTGAAAATCTGACTTTTGCCACGGCAATTTTCACATTTACAACAATTTGAAAACGCATTCAGAAGTTAATCAAATACCAGTTTCTCTGGAAAATGTTGCAAATTACTTTTGAATAAAAAATTCAAATTAGTATAATTATAAATTCTAAAATTCTTCAATATGTCTTAAGATAATAATAAAATAGTTTGAAATCAAATCTAAGCATCCTGTAAGTGATTTTTGACATTTACTACGTTTTATACAGGTATATGACGTTTTCGACGTTTACAACTTTTTGACAGTAGAAAATCCAAAATATTGGTAATCGGACCATCTCTGGTCCCAACTCTAAAAAGAGTATAGTGCCCTTTCGTTATTTTTATGAAGATCCCTTTGTAATGTTTGTATATTTTCCACAGTTTTTTTTAATTTCCTTTGCCTGAATATTTTGACTTACTCCTCGTACGTTCCGATTTCTTTTAACGAACCACGAAAAAAATTGTGTCCATAATGCCAAAATGATAAACAAGACACATGTCCACACATACATAAAATGCTGCTCTCAAGGCGAAAACACATGCTGTTTTTTTTTCAAATGTCTATTTTCTTGGTTCCGAATGTCTATTCTCTTCACTCCGAATATTCCTTCTAATATTCAAATTAAATAATATTTAGACTTAAGCGGTTTCACAGATATTGCTCTCTTTAGATTCTCTCGCTGTGTTATGTTGATATCTTTCGTCAACCCTACCGGTTTCTATCTGTTTCTCTGTCGCTCTCTGAATAAAATATCACAACATATGTTATATATGTTTACTCGAAATTTGTACATTTATATATGTTTACATTCACACATATTATTTTTATGAAACATTCATGCCCAAACAAAATATATTCTAACATATTAACATAGGTGTCCCAAACATTTAGTGTTAGTTTAGAAACATTACATGTTTGCACTTAAATA
This sequence comes from Haematobia irritans, assembly GCF_050003625.1. Classification (NCBI taxonomy): domain Eukaryota; kingdom Metazoa; phylum Arthropoda; class Insecta; order Diptera; family Muscidae; genus Haematobia; species Haematobia irritans. Next base: position 75,404,472 of record NC_134400.1, on the reverse strand, counting down.
TATTGTGTTTAAAAATTGTGCCCGAAACACATTTTGTTTATATCGGAACATATGATATAAACACATGTTTGTTTGACAACTCTCTTCTCTCTCAATTTTGTGATCTAGTCCTCTGTGTATCTTCTCATTTTATTGTCGTGGTTTAACAGTTGTGTTTTGGCAGCAGTATGTGCAACATGTGCGGAGAAATTCATGCACTGGTGAAAAAATTACCACACGTGAACGATAGCGAGTTTTTTTTTTGGAAACGTTTTTACCACCACCACGCCGTTAAGGTAAGTATTCAGAAGTAAATAAAATACCTCACGTGTGCTTTTGTCTTGCATTTTCATGAGTTGACAAATACCTCAGATTCCACTGTACGGTTCAGCGACATGTTTCTATTGAAATATGGATAAATCGGCGTTTTTATCTAAGCCTTGCTGCAAGTATAAGGGTTTCCACATATTTCAAAGCTCAGTTGAAAAATTAATAATGAGTCCAGCCATTATGCGGGCATTTTTGTAGCAAATACACCTTGTTGTATAGTTTTTTCATTATATACATAAAAGTTATCGTAAACTTTAAATCTACTATTACCATACAAATTTGTTAGATAAACTGTCAGTAAATTATTGGGAATATTATCATTTGACTCGTTTATCCTTTTTATGTTATTATAATATTCTAAAGTTATTACGATATTACTAAATTAAAATAGTAGATGTGAATTGCTGTGTGCACTGAAAAAATATTGTCGTCTCCTTAAAATACGAACGCGAATTTTGGTTATAATAGCATTTGTGAATTTCTTTTATATAAACTGTTTTCCTTGTCCAAAAGACGATAAAGTCGTTTTGTCCTTATAATTAAGTGATTCAACTTAAAAATGGGTATGTTTTCATGAAAGAAGGAAGAATTAATGAAATAGTCTTTAAATGTGAGGAGTTTTTGCCACAAACCAAAATAGCGTTCAAAAATAGAAGATGTTTTTCAACACTTTATTTTAAAAACTTATATATACAATAATTTCTACTTGAAGTCGAGACTGAATTTGCAAATTTAAGTTGGCGTTAGCACGTTTTTAAAGCGCTTTGATAGCTCATGAAGAAAAGGAAAATGTTTTTACTGGGAAATGTAAACTATAGGTATTTTCTACAATTTAAATAAAAGTACTGTATTTCGAATTTTTCACAATTTCAAAACCAAACTAAAATTTTATTTAAAAAAATGACAAATCATTTTTTTACCAAATCCAAAGCATGCTTAGATCATTTAATATTTTAAAATAACAAGTAAATAAAATAGAGGTGTTGGGAAGGTAGCTCCCAAAAAACGAAGGACTTCCAGTAAAAAATTTGTGATAGTAATCAAAATGTATCGAAAAGGCAAACAGAGCTAATATGCCTTAGATATTGTTACAGTCTCACAGAAGTGGAATTAAAATGAAAATAATATGCATTGCAAGTGAAATAAAGCCTTTAAGTTTGTTAAATTTCAATCAAAAATGTGACTTTTGATACAAACAAATTTAGCTTTTTTTCTAGCTATTTTTTTTTTTGCATTTTTAGCTTGTTTTAGCTATTTTTTTGGGCAAATCTAGCGGTTTTTGATGAAACAATTCTGGCAACGCTGGTACGGTTTAATCTATAACAAATTGTCTACAAACGCGATATTAAAGCTATATAAATACAACATGTGTACTTCAAAACGTCTCAGTGATTTAGACATAGCCCGTTTTTTGAAGACGAGGAGGAATTCAGTGACGTCGACGATGAAATAGTAGATCCCGATTTCTGTATTGATGATAGTGGCAGCAATGACGAAATAGGAGTTTCTGACAGTGACTCCGACGAATTAGATGGAATTGAAATTGTCTGTGAAGAAATTGTGGGCAACGAAACTGAAGATAGCAACAATATAACATATAGAGAACCGACCGCAAAATATTACTATGGGAGAAATGGTTTCAAATGGGTCGCATTTGAACCTAATAGATGTGTTAAAACCCCGCAGCATAATATAATTCGGTTACCTAAAAGCACAAATCAAATAGCGGAAAATGTTTTTGGATACTGGTCAAGATTTTTCGACAGCGACATTGAAGATATAATATTGGAACATACAAACATAAAATAAAAAAAAATTGAGTCATCTGAGAGAGTTGATTCTAAACCTATGGACAAAATAGAATTACGAGCTTTCCTAGGTCTTTTGATTTATACATCCGTATTTAAGACTAATTCGAAAGCTACGGAATTTATCTTTGCGACTGATGGAACCGGAAGAGAAATTATTAGATGTACCTTGTCCGAGAAACGTTCTTCTTGCATACTAAGCTATCTACGATTTGATAATCCCACGGATAGAGCTGAAAGATTGATCCGTTCGATCCGTTGGCTGCAATTGTCCTAATATTCAATAAATTTATAGAAAATTGTCAGAAAAACTATCCAATTGGTACTAACGCCTATATTGATGAAATGCTAGCACCGTTTTGAGGTAGATGCAAGTTCAACATCTATAAGCCTAAAAAACCGGCAAAGTATGGAATTAAAATAATGTCATTGACTGATGCACGCACTAGCTACCTAGCTAATGCTTATATTTACTGTGGCAAAAATTCTGATGGATTTTGCCTAACAAATGAGGAAAAGAGGCTTGCAGTACCAACACAATCCGTTATTAAATTGTGTAAAATTAATGAAGGAAGTAGAAGAAACGTTACTGCAGACAATTGCTTTTCATCACTTAAATTGATGGACGAACTGAAAAAACGGCAACTTACGTAATTAGGTACGCTAAACAAGAGCATGGGTTGTATCAAACGTGTATGTGTGAACTGTACAATGGAAGAATTTGATGAGTAGGTTTATGGTGACCTGTGTTTGTTAAGACTGAATGTGAATTCTAATATTTTTTTTTCTAAGCATCTACATCAGGCTTTAAAAAAATGAAAGTTTTATATGAATTATCTTTAATTTTGTTGTGTTTTTGATTTTTCAAAATGTTATGTGTTTGTTGTATTAAAAATAAGACTTATGAATGAAGTGCCTGTTAAGTTTTGAAAGTACATATAATATTTCCAATTATTGTTTTATTTGCGTTAAATATATTGTGTTCTAATCACCACATGCAATTATTATAGAAAAAACCAGATTTTTTTATGAAAAAATTATATATATAAAAGGGGGTAAATTTACCCCACGTCAACAAGTACGCAAAAAAAGTTTCCCTCTCCAGTTAAAGGATATTTATGAATTTATTAACTTTACTTAACTCTTGAATTTAACCGTAAGTAATTACAATCTGTCAAAAATACAAGTAGTTGCAAAGTAAAAAATAATCAGTAAGTGTCAACCATAATGTGTTGCACCTGCCTCGCTGTAAAAGCCTTCACTCAATTAAATCGTAGCATACTTGTCCTTGTCATACTGTTGTAAGAATCTCTGTTATAAATAATCAATTCGATTTGTCTTAATAAGTACCTACTACGAATTTCAAAGTCATCCACTGGGTTGCTAACCTCAGGGCCCAGTGGACGGGTATCGACTGGAGTTATAAATTTGGGCAATGACTAAGAGTTAGGCCCAACTAGTCGACCCGTAGACGGGTTGACAGGTGGCGACACTTTGACAAGTCGAACCTTTTCTAAGGTAACGACATCAAACTGAGGTAATCCCTCACGAAATAGATTCAAGAATGCTTTGGCGTCTACTCACAGGTGCTGGAAAAGTTTCCCGGCCCAGATCCTCGACACCAAGAGGCTGGTTGGTATCAAGGACAATTTAAGCTAGTCGCATTTGAGGACCAGAGGTCTATAGAATATTTTAAAGCTGCTTTGAATCTAATTGGTGAAGTTTGAGAAGAAACTGCTCTAGAGTTAGTCGAGAAGAAAGACATACCGGCTAGACCAAGAGCACATGCGTGGATACCTGCAAACCCTCCTGACCCTGAATCTATTTGAGATAGACTGAAACAATGCAATCCAGATCTTCCAACAGCTGATTGGATGGTTGGCCGTTTGGATGAAGTGGATGGACCAAGGTGGCATGCAGTGTTTATATTGAACACTCAGTCTTTGTTGCATCTGGGAAAGTCCCAAGTTATGTTATGGCTTTCATTATATCCAAATGAAGGTATATAAAAACGATCAGCTGAACGATTCGGAAATGGACAAACCTCTGTCTGAATCAGAAATAAGCGGATCCTCTTGTGAAGTCGAGGGAGATACCAAAAATGCAGACATGGATAGACATCGTATGCGAAAGGAAGTTTCTACAGTATCAAAACTCACCAAAATTGAACATATGGTTATTGCGAGAGTCACTGAGATCTCTAAAGAGGACATTCTTGATGACTCGATTGAAATGGCTGATGTGACGATTGTTGAAAATCTTGATGGTCCTACGGATCCTCCAGATAAATCTTCTCCATTGTAAGGCTGCATGTGCTTAAAAGTTCTCCTAATGAAAGGGGACATAGATATAGTTCTTATTCAAGAACCATATGTTTATAGAAACAAAATATGTGAATTAAGTACTCCGTGGTTCAAACTATTGCAGTATAGTGGTAATTATGTAAATCGAGCCTGTATAATTGCTAAAAACGAGCTCAACTTGTTTCTGCTTCCTTCAATGTTGCCAGTTTAGAATTAACCAAATGCAAATATTGGGTATCTTCGGTCTACATGGTGGGGAGATGCCTCCATGTGCCGTTAACACCTTAGTTGAGGAGTCATTAAAAACAAAGACAAAACTCATTATGGGATGCCATCCAAATGTACATCATAGTATATGGGGAAGTGGTGACATTAATACAAGAGGAGAATCACTCCTAGAGTTTATTTTGCGTATTAATTTGGTAGTTTGCAACAAGGGAGATGCCCCAACCTTTGTCACTAAGGCCTCGTAAGAACTGAATAAAATGATATCTGATTGGCAGGTTTTAAGTGAACATAGCTTCTCAGATCATCGCTACATCAGTTTCAAATTAGATGTTCATACCATCAAGACCATATTTCCGCCAAATGTTAGGAAAACTGATTGGAATAGGTATAGCGAATCGTTCAATATTATGATACCGGAAATACCAAGATATCGAACACGCAGTGGAGAGGATTACTAAGACCTTCAACATCTCACTGGAAGCTGCATGCCCTAGAAGGGTGCCAAGGGGGACCAAGGGGGAAAATCGACCACCACGGAGTTGACCACCATGGTTGAGGAAATCCTGCAGGAAGCTCTTTAACAAAGTCCACCAGAGTTCCTAAGGATTGGGACGCTTACAAGAAGAATCTGAGAGAATACAAGTGAGCACTGAGAAAGGATCAGCATAACTTTTGGAATGATTCCTGCAGCAGTATTGAGAATACGTCCGAGGCTTCCAGACTACGGAAGGTACTAGCATCCACTAACTCTGCTCCAGGTTTCATTAAAACATCGGAGGGCAATTGGACAACGTCCAGTGAGGTGACGCTGGAGGTACTATTGGACACACATTTTCCTGGAAATCAGACGGTCGAACCATGTTCTGGCGGTGCCACAGTGGCTCAGCGGTTGTTTCCTATCAGGACATTGTATCGGAATCTAGAATAAAATGGGCGTTAAATAGCTATGGACCATTCAAATCCCCCGGACCTAATGGAATACTTCGGCGGAGCTACAAGCAGTGACTGACAGAATCATCCCCTGGTTGTCGGGATATATATAGGATGTATCAATTTAGCATATATCCCAGGAAAGTGGAGGGAAACAAAAGTCGTTATCATACCTAAAGCGGGAAAAGCCTCTCACTTGAGTGCAAGGATTTCCGACCAATCAGCTTGTCCTCATTCCTACTTAAGACTCTGGAGAGGATGATAGATATTTATCTTAGAACCAGCGTCGATTTGTTTGCTCTCGAAACGACAGCATGCATACTCGAAGAGAGGTCTTTATTGAAAGTTCACTATCTGTCAAAGAATACACAAATTTGAGGGTCATATAGCTTTAGATTACTGGCGGACCTGGAAAACGTTAACTTAAGCAGTCTGCTAATGTTTTTGGAACAATCTGGTTGGTTCAACAGTAGAAAATAATCGAGAGGGTTCAGCGGTTAAAACTAGAAGTGCCCATATGTAATATGTATCACAATAGACTGAATAGTCTAAGTGAGCCTGAATCTTAATAGGGCTGCCACTTTAACCTAACTGGGTAATACGCCTTTATACGTAGTACTAAGTTCGTTTCTGCGAAAAACGAACATCTTCGTCTAATTCCGTAAATAGGGTCTCAAGCGCAGGGATGTTAATTTATTTATGTGAAATAATATGCCTGCCTACTTTTTCGTGCGAAAAATCCAGGTTTGTATAAATATGTGTTTAAAAATGCGTAAAACAAAGATTTCGCATTTATTCCGCGCTAACGTTTTTTATATGGAGCAGTTTTTTGTGCGAAAACGTGATTTTAGTACTAGGCTTTACACTGAAAATAATATTGTCGTAAGGCCAAAGATTTCTTGTCCTTGCAATAAATATACGAGTGTTGCTTAGACTTAAATATGGATATGTTATATGAAAGAAAATTTTGTTTGCCTAATGTCAATATAGCTTTAATAATTCTGAAATATTATTATTATTGTTAAATTACTATTACGAATTTGTTATCTCTTGATTTAAGTTATTTAAATTAGTTTCCGTTAATGTAAAATTGTAATGATAAGATTACGTCATCACTTGTTAGAATCAGCTATTTATTTTCTAGTACCTTCCTAAACTTGTTGTATGTTCTTTTTTTTGCTTAGTTTCATATCGAAATGTTTCTATCTCTCTCATAGTAAAACAACTCCTTTCTGTTTGGTTATTCATCTCATTGCTTATTGTCATTGTTATTGTAGTAATGTGAGCATATCTCTATGTAAGTGGATATGTGTTTGGCAGCCACCAGATGAATTACTGGTCGTAGATTATTTTACCGTTGTCAAAGAATGTTCTGACGTTGCCAGAATGCCCAGAATATTCTCGCGTTGCCAAAGAGTCATATATGAAAGCGCTCGCTATCAGGTCAGTCGTAAAATAAAAGTCACACTAAATTCTAGAATGAAGTGGAAGACTTAAAAAAGGAATTGAGCAAACTGGAGCAGTCAACTACAGGAAGAGTTCGAACGGCGCAAAATGGATATCGAGACGCATGAGTTTGATTATAAAGAAGACATTGATGAATCAATACTCGTTAACACCAGCAGTGTAGAAACTCCATCAGTGGCTTCGAATGTTGTGGATTACACACCAATGCTCAATGTTTTGGGCAAATGATGGAAGAAACCTCTCGGAAAATGGAAAATGGAAATTCCAGAAAAATGATGGAAATAAAATTACAGAAAAATGGAAGAAAATTCTAGACAAATAGAAGAAAACTATAGAAAATTGGAGGAAAAATTCGTCCAGAATTCGAGTAAAATTATAGAGGAAAACTCCAGAAAGACGAGATTTCTAAACTCCTTAATGAAAAGTTTCAACAAATTTCGGAAGATATGGAGAAACGGGTGGATCGCATCGAAAGTCAAATTGTGGAATTGGATACGAAAGACCTTTCCGTGGATGAGAAAATTGTGGCTCACGACGAGAAATTTCTACACCTTGAGAAAAAAAGTCAGAACTAGAAATTAAAGGTGGTACAGTACGCGATATCGAGGGCTCAAAAAGCAAACCTCCTGCTTTTGACGGCTCAACTTCAGTTGCTGTATTCAAATTCGAGATGGTAGCTTCTCGAAACTTGTGGTATGAAGATGACAAAGTAATTGAACTTCTATTGGCACTGAAGGGTAATGCCGCTAATGTAATACAAAGCATTCCCGCTTACTCTAGAAATAATTATAATGAAGTAATAGCGGCACTTCAACGTAAGAACATAAGCCAGACATCATTTTACAAGACTTTGCAACAGAAGTTGAGCGTGTAGTGGTAAGACTATATTTCTTTCCGAATAGGGTTTTTATGTTTTCACAGGGAATATAGCCCCATCTATTTGTCACATTGTATCGATATACTATTTTACCTATCAGCCTTTTGACGTTTTCATTTGGTTTCGTACCATTTCTATTTTTTTACAAGCTGGAAGACAGCCGTTACTGAGCCTTCGTGGGCCAAATGGTAAGATTATTCTGCCATTTTGTCCATATCATTGCCATCGAACAAAAGTCAAAAGCGTCAAAATTTTATAAGTGAAAAGTTTTTCTTTGGATAATTTGTAGTTTGATTTAACCCTGTGTTTTTTTATTCGATTTTTTTTTGACCAAGTGAGTATTAGGCAACCTTTTCACAATCATTTGGTTATAAAATTAATGAATTCACAATTTGGACAGATTTTATGGCTAATTGCATACCCATCTCATTTTATTGGATCAGTTTGGAGAAATTTATTGGATATTATTACCGCTATTGATAATTGTCGACTGCTATATTACAGACCTGAATGGTAATAATCATAACTCTCCACAATGATTATCTCTCCCTAATTGCTATTATGTTTCATTTAGGCTCTCTATATATTCTCATCAACGGTTTTGTTGCACGCCTTTCATTGATTCTACACCTATATCAATTACTTGAATTTCCAAAACTGCTTAGTTCTTCGTGACCGTCACAGCTTGCACATCACCGGGGGTGCAGACAATTGTTCGAAAAGCGAGACTTTTGATACGTGTGTGGTATTGATTTTGCTGTTTTAGTGGTCTATGAATTTGACCAAAGTGTCCCGAAACACCTCCTGTGCTTCGAATTTGTCATCTTAGAGCATGGTACACGGACGAAAAAGACTGTTTTTCATATGTTTGGGTATAAACATTATATGTTTGGAACTCAAATTTTTAAACACAATATTTTTGAGTGCAAACATATAATGTTCATAAACTAGCATAATATGTTTGGGACATATATGTTAATATGTTAGAACATATTATGTTTGGGACATAAAATGTTTGTAAATATAATATGCTTGTATGCAAACATATATTAATTTAGAAATAGCCCATAAACATATATGTGTTTACAAAGAGAGACAAAGTGTATGCTGGAAGTAAAATAATGAAAGTAACCAATTGGCGCATTACAAATATATATACACAAAGAAAATTTCATTAAATATAGGAAAAATACTACGTGTGAATATAAACAAGTATAAATTTACATATTATGAGTAAACATTTTTTTGTTTTGTTCAAACAAAGGTAATTAAAGGGATCTTCATAAAAACTAACGAAAGGGCACTATACACTGAACAAAAAGCATGTCCGGTTCCAAAGATTGTGTCTCCACTTTAACAATTTTGATATCGGTTCCGAATCAAAGAAGCGGAGAATACAAGTAAGGATGCTTTTAAGACACAATTCTCTTTTAAATGGGGTTTTGTGTACTTGACTCTACGAAGTACATTTCAATTTTTCGCTTTTTCAGCTTTTTTTCATATGCTATAAAATGTCCGTTAAAAACAAGACTTTCAGTAGAAATTATGCTATGTTTCAAGTAAAAAATGTCTTTAAAATAAAGTATTGAAAAACATATCCTATTTTTTAATGATTTTTGCCTTGTAGTCAAGATGCAAAAATGTAACAAATTTAAAGACAGTTTCATTAATTTTAAAAAACTTTTCTGAATTATTAAAGTCAAGTTGACCTTAGTCCAAAATTTGTTCTTTGATGTTATGATACCCATTTTTAAGTCAAATCACTTAATTATAACGACAACACGACTTCATTGAAAGTATCGACCTTTGAAGATCTATAAAAACAAAGATTAGTTCCTCTTTATTAATGAGTAGTCCAAGAGGAGTTGACGGATTTTTTCAAAAATAAAAGTGGGCATTGAGTTCGAGTTTTGCCGCTAAAATTATTTCTCATTTTAGCGGCAAAACCAGAATAACATTACAACTTTTTCCGGTAAATTGTATTATAACATGGTGGGGAAAGATCCAAAGCAACAATTGAATAAGTTTATTTTCTTTAAAAGAAATTATTAAAGAAAAGTAAAAGGGTAAACATGGCCATTTTAACGTGATAATGCCAATTTATACCGACCTTAAGAATTAAATTAAGTACAAAATTATTCGTTAACAAAAATTTATATATTTATTTGTATTTCTAAATTAATGGTGTTACATACTAGCAAACAATTGTTCACACCAAAATAAATTTATGTAATGTTTTAAAATTACTGTTTAGAATTTAAAAATAATGTGCTTTTGAATGGTTATCGTTAAACTTAGGATTCGATGGAAAAATATTTATATATACTCGACTTCACGTTCTTCTTTTGTAAGAGTTTTTGAATTTCTTCGAAAATTTTAAACTTGTATACAAAAACCTTTATTTGTTACACAATTTTTATTGTTGCAATACAAAAAATAATATTTGATTTGAACTCAGTCCATTTCGTTTATATCAAGCACTTTTCTTTTCTGACTTTAAGTCTTTTATAAAACACTCTTTACAATTTCGTAGTAAAAATTTAATACAGTAGTATGTAATGCTGAACACCTTTTCGGAAACTTCCGAACGTAACTGGAATATATGTTAAAAAATATATTTAAAAAAAAATTGTGTTGGTCGAAGCAGGGATCGAACCCAGGTCCCCTGTCACGCAAGGCGGACGACCAACCACTGCTCCACGCTGCCAACAAATGTATGTTTAACAATGTTATGTTGTTAAACAATGTTATGTTTGCCTCGGCTCGTGGGCGCCGCAAGCTATGCTGTATAAATATAACTTATAACGATAATTATCTCTTGATGACCATAACAGCTACGTAGGCCAGTGGTTAGTGTGCTGGCTTACAAACTGTGTGGTCCGCTGTTCGAATCCCCGTCCGGCAAAAGGTAAAATTAAAAAAAAATATATAAAATATAATAATTTCTTCTAAAATGTTTGTATTACAGAAAAAGGTGCTAAAAACTCGTGGAAGTGAGAAAAATGTGAGGGAATATACAATTAGGCAGAAAAAAAATTTGAGCACAATCTTCTTTGGGAGAAAATTCTTCTAAGCATATAATATTTTTGAGTTCTAAATGTTTCCAAACATATTATATCTTCATATAAGAACATATAGTTTTTTGGAAGACAACATTATTGAATTTGGATGGAAAAATACAAAATGTTTAGAACTTAGACTACCCAAACATATTATATTGTTTAGACCAATATGCTTTCAAACATATTATATATTGGAAGAAATCAAACATATAAATGTTTGGGCAATACCCACAAATTTATATGCTTGAAGCAAAATATGTTTGGGAGTATATGTTACAGAAGCGTTTTTTTTTTGAGGGTGTAGTGATCACCTCGACGGTCCAAAGGTGTACTGGAATAAGTTTTATTAAGAATCAATGAGAGTGTTGTGACCTTTTGTTTTCCCCGAAAAAAACAACACCTTGTGAAAAATCAGCATAAAATTAGCATAAGTTCGAGGGAGAAATTTAAAAGAAAAAATATTTCTATAAGTGTAGGAAGTAAGTTAAAGAAGTTTTTTGTTCATTTTGTTGTTTTTTTTTGTTGTTGTTGATTTCTATTAAGAATTTGAAACAAAAGAAAAAAAGAAGAGGATTAAATAATTGAAAAATAGTTCAAAGTGAAAAAGAAAACAATACCGCTATTTTGGCAAAATCACCATTCAACAAAAAAAACTTGAAGAAAACTTCAGCAGCGCAGCCGACGTAACTCAAGAAAATACTTTCATCGAGGGACGGCGAACCGGCGATAATGTAAGTGATTTTTTATACCCTTCACCACTACTGTGGTACAGGGTATAATAAGTTTGTGCATTTGTATGTAACGCCAAGAAGGAGTAATCATAGACCAACCTTTTAGTATACGGATCGACTTCGAATTAAATTCTGAGTCGATTTAGCGATGTCCGTCTGTCTGTCTGTTGGTGTATTTTTGTGTGCAAAGTACAGCTCGCAGTTTTAGTCCGATTGTCCTAAAATTTGGTATAGGGTCCTGTTTCGGCTCAAAGACGTTCCCTATTGATTTTGGTTCAGATTTAGATATAGCTGCCATATATATTTTTCACCGATCTGGTCATAATTGGCGTGTATATCAACCGATCTTCCTCAAATTCCGTGCATCCGAATATTTTATGAGTCTCGAAATACTTGCAAAATATCAGCCAAATCGGTTCACATTTAGATATAGCTCCCATATATGGCTTTCGCCCGATTTACACTCATTTGCCCACAGAGGCCAAGGTTTTGCTCCGATTTAGTTGAAATTTTGCATAGGGAGTAGAATTAGCATTGTAACTATGCGTGCTAAATTTGGTTGAAATCGTTTCAGATTTGGATATATCTCCCATATATAGCTTTCGCCCGATTTACACTCATATGACCACAGAGGCCAATTTTTAACTCCGATTTAGTTGACATTTTGCACAGGGAGTAGAATTAGCATTGTAGCTATGCGTGCCAAATTTGGTTGAAATCGGTTCAGATTTCGATATAGCTCCCATATATATGTTTTTCTGATTTCGATAAAAATGGTCAAAATACCAACATTTTCCTTGTAAAATCGCCACTGCTTAGTCGAAAAGTTGTAAAAATGACTCTAATTTTCCTAAACTTCTAATACATATGTATCGAGCGATAAATCATAAATAAACTTTTGCGAAGTTTCCTTAAAATTGCTTCTGATTTAAATGTTTCCCATATATTTTTTTTTACTGAAATTGTGTTCCACCCTAGTGCATCAGCCAACTTAAATTTTGAGTCTATAGATTTTGTAAAAGTCTATCAAATTCTGTCCAAATCGAGTGATATTTAAATGTATGTATTTGGGACAAACCTTTATATATAGCACCCAACACATTTGACGGATGTGATATGGTATCGAAAATGTATGCCCTGTTCCTGTATATCGAACGAAAACCAGTTCGAAAGAAAGGCAGTCACTCGAATTCGAATGAATTTGGGTTTTTCTATTTTTGAAAGTTCGATTCGTTTGTATGAGTATACATTGATTATTAAAAATGAGTATTTTTAAATTTTTGGCCTGAGAATTCATTCAAATGTTAACAATACTTTTACTTTTTTCTTGACACTTATTGTATATGTTCGTTTATTACTCGACAACAAAATATGAAGTGACTTGCCTTTCGAAATAAAAGAACAAAAATCAATTTTCTTTCGTTTGGAATACGAAAGAAAGCTTTCGTTCGATATACAGGAACAGGCCATTAAATCCGTGAAGTCATTCGTATATTAATTTAAATGAAAGCTACATTCGCCTGAGATATGAAATCAAATTCTTAAATTTAAGTTTTTTCGACATGATCACCCCGATTTTTGCCCCATAAATGTTGCTGAAAATAATCAAGTGTATTAGAATGATTTTTCCTGGTCGAGAAATAAAATTATCTGCCAAACTTCTAAAATTTCTGTTGAATTTTTGAAAATCACATATATACCCAGCAAAAAAAGCGTCGCCAAAAAAGTAATCAAAATGTTTTTTGGATCCGGAAGTGGTCCAAAATTGACGTAGAAGCGATGAATTTGCATCACTTCTTTAGGTGTGATCCGAATTCAATGTTTTGGATGTAACTTAAAAAATTCTGTGATATTTTGTCAAATAAATAATTTTTAATGGATTCTAACGCTTGTCTGAAAAGTTTGACCTCAAATATTATCAAAAATTCACAATTTTTTCAGATTGGATTTAGCATTTTTTCGACAAAATTTAAATAATTTGTACCTTTTTATGAATTCTTGAACTATTTTTAAACAATTTGAAACAAAAAAAGTTAAAATTACCCATTCAAAATATGAACAAAAACATGTTTTAAAAAATTGAATGAAAAGAACTTCCTGTGTAGTTAAAATAAAGAACATCATTGGGAGTACATCTTCTGGAAGTGCTTTTAAAGTTGTGCCTTTGGAAGAACTTCCAAATTTTTTTGCTGGATAAATTTATAACTCTTTCTTTTGTTTTATAAGTAAACCCAAAAGTTACCACTATTTTTTTTCTCGGTTAGATTTATTTTGCTTTCAGTTTTCCTCTTTATCATTTTTGTTCATCTATTTTCGATATTTATTTAAATATTTTAGTTTTGCTAAAAATTATTTTAATGTCCAATTTAAAAATTCAAACTTTTAAAGATTAAGTCAGGATTTTTCAATAATGATATTATTTTTAAGCTTATCGAATTTAAATAATGGATTCTTGCACTTTTGAATTAGGAATAAATTATAATGAATTCTGAATAAGATCGAAAAGGTATCTGTTTGATTCCCCGTAGAATCGGGTAAGGTTTGTTGTTGGCATATTAGGGGTCGAAACATTAAAGATGTAAAGGAATTTTTCCAGTTTCGACCATGGTTGGGTGGGCAGTGTTGGCAACACTACATCTTGTTGCTTAAGGCTTTTGTGGTGGTGCATTCTACGAGATCCCTTGATTCTTAACTTTTAACTTCTTCTCTTCTTTCTGGCATACAATCTTTTTTCCCCTATTCTAGTACTAAACTATTTAGGCTTTTGTTTTGTTCTCTAAATTTCATCTTACACTACATCAGTCCGCTTTAATATTCTCAGCACGCTTTTACAAAAATAAAAATTTATATGTGGCACAGTGGTACCCAAGGAATTGTAGCAGATCGAACCCTACCCACCGACGAGCGATAAGGCCGGATATATTGCGTGCTGGTGCTCATTTCAATGTCTCAATAACATCGACCACCTTTCTTTACACGTAATATGGTACAACCGATTGGTGCTATTGAGATACCCAGGAGAGAGTCATTCACTTGTGAACCGCATCAAGATTGAGACTTTTGTGAATGGCATTCGAGACCCAGAATCAAAATCCGCCATTGAACCGATGAAAGAAGCTATGAAGCAGGTAATGCAAGAAATGAAGCAAGGCACAAATAAATCCCGTATCAAATGCTATAACTGTTATAAGCCGGGACATCTAGCTCGAGAATGCAAAGCACAACGCAAACGATCAAGTTCCACATCACCATCGAACAATAGCCATAAGGTGACTTCACAGTCATGTGAGTCACCTTTAACCTAAATCGACCTAGTTCAGCGGGGGAAGAGCTGGCTTCCACAGACGATGGCCCCACCATCTCCATAGCAATAGTTCAACAGAAAAATAACCATTTAACCATTGCGGGTGTTATAAATGGCGACAAGCGTACATTGGATACTGGTGCATCAAAGTCTATCTTTAGATCTGATTTAGTAAAAGGAAAAGTTACACCACTGATTGGAGTCAGGCTACGCACGGCTACAGGGGAACCTGCAACTGTATATGGAAAGGTCGTCGTAAAGTTAACTATTGCTAACAAATCCGTTAATTATGAGGTCATTGTGGCCGACATTGTAGACGAAGTTATAATTGGAGCGGTTTTTATGATTGCTTTCGGAATCAATATGGATATGAAGCGTCGTGTAATGACATGGTGTGATACCGAAATAGCGGTAAACGTGGACTACAAAATATTAAATCACGTTGGACACACTAGCTGGAATAACATGGATTTCCACACTTGACTTTCACAGCGGCTATTGGCACGTAGAAATCGCCAAAAAAGACATGTTACAGAAGAGGGCATATCCAACGATGAAGACAATATCCAAGCAGTAAAAGATTGGCCACGTCCCAGAAATCTCCACAAATTGAAAAGAACTATTGCGTAACGAGAAGAGAGCTGCTAGCTGCCATAATCACAAAAAAAAAAAATAAAAACAATATATGAAATATGAACTTAAAGGAAGGAAGGAGCGGATAAATTATATTAAAAGAAATATAAATAAAATTATTTACTAAATCTTACCTACTGAAAAAGGATGCTGCAGCTTATGGATTATAAGAACTCTTTTTATCAAATCTTGAATTACACGAAATAACACTAAGAATTGAATATTTCCAAAATATATATTTATATTTAATGTCATATAGTTTAAGAATATATGCGATCAAGACCTCAACATCAGCGGGCCCGAAGATAACGAGGATATTGATGAGTCATCTATTAAATATTAGCTCGACTCATAGACATATATAAAATCTCATCTTACTAACATTTCCCCAAGTGGGTACTTTAATTTTAATTATTCTCTATAACACTTTAACTCCTAGTAACACAACATAAATAAATACATACATTTTAAATATTCTAAATATTCCATGATTTTAATATAATTTACAATTATGTTTTTTCTATAAATCCGGAATCTTCTAATTTACGAAAGGTAACAATGGCATAATAAGGTAAACAAGAAGGGGACTTATTGGCTAAATTACACCTAATGTCAATTCTATTAAAAAAATACTACATATATTCTATTTATTTTTATAAAAGAGCTATCTTATAATTTTCTTTTTCCGATCCGAATCTCTTCCTCTTAAACAAGGACTCTCCCAAGACTGAGCATGGCCAAGAACCAGAAGATAGCCAGTTTCAAAGAGGTAACATACCGTAAGGGGGTTCGTCACAATACTTGTATCGGAACTGATCACTCAGCTCTACGATGGCTGCTCCAGTTCAAGAATACGGAAGTTGGATAGAAAGACTCCAAAGCTACGATTTCAGTAGCGACCATAGAAAAGGTGTCAAACATGGCAACGCTGACGCCTTGTCGACCCTGCAATGTCGAGTGCATAGACTGCTGGAAAGCTGATCATAAGGAAGAAATCGTTGATGTCCGGCTGTTACACATCGTCCCTGGAGTGGACTGGTCAATATAACAGCGACAAGATTCAATTTTGAGGAAAATTATTTCGGCTAAGGAATAAGATAAGAAATCTAGCAAGAAAGAAATCGCAGCCGAAAGTCCACTTACAAAATCATACTAGACTCAGTGGGACAGTCTATGGTCAAAGGAACCCTGCATCGTAAATGGGAAACCGAAAATGGCAAGCGCAGCCGAAATTTAACCATCGAACCGCAATCCAAAATAAGAGATGTTTTGATGGATTCCACAATGGTCCCAGTGGAGGTCATCTGGGAATAAACAAAACTGGGGAGAAAGTGAAGCAACGATTCTACTTGGTTGGATGTGAAAAATCAATTGCTGAATTGCGAAAAGTGCATGAAGGCGAAAGATCCAAACCGAAAAAATAAAGGTCATATGCAAGAGTAAAGACCTGGAGCCCCTTTTGTAAGAATAGCAATGGACGTGGCAGGCCCTGGTAACCGATATGTCCTAGTGGTTAAGGATTACTTCAGCAAGTGGCC
Organism: Haematobia irritans; assembly: GCF_050003625.1. NCBI lineage: Eukaryota > Metazoa > Arthropoda > Insecta > Diptera > Muscidae > Haematobia > Haematobia irritans. The sequence goes on along the minus strand of NC_134400.1, from coordinate 75,387,282 downwards.
ATTGGTTTATGCAGTTCCAAACCAAGAGCCAAAGGCGATTGTGGATGTTGTCAAAGAAACTGGATATGTCGCTGCGGTGTGCCGTCCGAGATTCACTCAGACAAGGTAAGAAATTTTGAATGGAGATGTGTTAATCCCTTGGCATCAAGAAAACGAGGACTACGCTATTTCATCCACAGTTCGACGGTATGGTATTTAATCGCACTCTTGAGGAACATCATCGGAATGTGGTGGAAAATAGAGGTCTGCATCGAATAACTTTTCACTTCATGTATGCAATTCGCTGTCGAATTCGTATAGTAGAAGCAAAAAAATAATTCTTTCCTCCCAAACGAAATTTTAGACAAACAAAGTTCGTTTCTCATTTGCTTTTCGCTGTAAGGAAGTGTATTTGGGAGAAAAGTATATCCTTTTTGTGATAAACGTTTATTCTTTTCCAGGATGTAAAAACAATTTCATAAGGACAAACTCAAAAAAAAAAAAAAAAATACATTTCCCTCCAATTGCATTTTCCCTCACATCTTTCTCACATCCACGATGTTTTTTAGTTCTTAACACCTTTTCCTGTAATACCAACAATGTAGAAGAAATTATACGATTTTATAAATTTTAAAATTTGTTTTTACCTTTCGCCTGGACGGAGAATCGAACCGCGGACCATGCAGTTTGTAAGCCAACACACTAACCCAGCAAAAACTAGGTAACCACATCTCATTACAATTGGCATTACCAGGAGTACAGCTGTCATTACACGTTGCATTACATTGCGGTGAGCTATAATGACTAACTTGTAATGACAAAAATAAATACTTCTCGGTAATTTTCGAATTGTTATTCTCAAATTTTTATGCAGTTGGCTGTTAATGACTTAATAAAATAGAATGTTGGTACCAATAGGTATAATTATTCACATATTTGAGTATTTACTTAAAAAATCAAAAAGTAATTCTGAACATATTTCCGTTAAGAAATTTTTATCACAAATATTTCATAATAATTGTGCTTTAAATTAATGTCATTATCATATTATTTTTTTAATAAAGACTTTCTTATACCTCATTCACATTACACTTCCAAAATGCACTTAAACAAGATTTAAAATGCCATTTGCCTTATAAAAAAAGGGACTTAAAATCCACTTTTAGTAGATTTCGAACCTAATGTTAATTGACTATTGGATATATTATAACGTAATTTACGAATCCAACTCCCTTAAACAACCTACATTTATTTCCATGTTAAGTGTGAAATTAATTTGCGTGTAATCTTATTTAGATGATTTATTAGATTTTTTGTTTATTTATACAATATTTGTTTCTATTCAAGTAGTGCTCCTATTACAGCATTACTCGCCATATTTTAATCCATGTAATCGGCCATAGAAGCCAATATTTTCGAGATTTGGTTGCCTGAGACAATAAGTGGCTATTTTACAAACTTTGGTGTATCTACGAATAAGTGATTACATATTAGGTGATTATATGCTCTAAAAGCACTACTTATTTCATGGCCTAAAGTATGCCTGGGGAGAAGTACTTTCCTCCTAGGACATGCGTATGTAAATGTAATCCGGAGCGATGCCAATTAATAAGTGGTTATTAATTTTTAAATAGGCTTACATACAAGATTACCGGGTAATGAGAGTTTTTGCTGGGAACCACTGAGCTATGTACCTGTTATGGTCATCAATAGATAAATATCCATATAAGTTATATTTATATAGCATAGCTTGCGGCACCCACGAACCGAATAAACAAAGTTTATTTAACAGAAACAAACATTTAGTTTGGCACCGTGGTGCAGTGGTTGCTACGTCCGACTTGCATGCCAAGGGTCGTGGGTTCGATCCCTGCTACGACCAGAGTTTTTTTGTTTTTTTTTTTACATATATTCCAGATATGTTCGGAAGATTCCGAAAAAATGTTCAACATTACATTGTAGTATATTAAATTTTGAACTGTAAAATGTGTCTTATTAAAACCCTAAAGTCAGAAAAGAACAGTGTTTAATATAAACGAAATGGACTGTGTTGTTGTTTCAAAAATAACTTTTTTATTGAAAAAATAAAAATTTTGTAACAAACGAATTTTTTTGGTGATAAAAGTTTAAAATTTTCGAAGCAATTCAAAAAACTCTAACAAAAGAAAAACGTTTTCGGTACACGTTTTCCAAACTTTTTTTTCCTTTGCGTGTACATACACACTCTTTCTCTCAGAGTGAAGTGAAGAGAACGCTTGCTTATCAAACACCAACGAGTACTTATCCGAAACAATATGTGTTCCGAAAAAAAGAAACAATCAAAATGTAAGTACTTCAGAAATAGTACAACATGCATTCTGTTAACTTCACGTGGTACCACAAGTATTTCTCAGTTATGTGCGAAGTAAACCTTTCCATTGTTTTTAATCATAGATACGTATGTATGTCACATCCCAATAAACACAAGCATTGGAGAAATGCTTATATTCAATACGCTTTCTAACATTTTTTCAAAGAATTACCTTAAAATTCAATTTGGGAAATAGTTGAGAAAATTGCTTTCTCATCAAAAAAAAAAACAGACATTACCCTCAACAGTAGAATTCAACACGTTAGCAACAATTTCTCAACATATTAGCAATAACTTTTCAAACTAAATTTCATTTTATTGCTTCAAACCTATTAGAAAATTGGTTGAAGGCAAGCAATTTGCAAGGCCATTTGAATTAATGTTGAATATCGGATTCACTATCAAATTGATATGGTGTTACATGTGAAAAATACTCATCCTTGTGTTTGTTGGGATATTTCATATATGTATGTATGTCATACACTTACCTTAACGTTAGCCGTTCTGTATAACAAATCGAAAACAAATATCATTAAGAGTAACTATTTTTTGTATTTCTCAAACTGCACGTGTACAAGGAGTATTCTGGGGTGTTTGGTTCTCGCAACATACTCGACGTGATCACTCTGAGTACACTTCAATAAGAGCGAAAGAGGAATATGTGTTTGTTGGCAGTGAAGACATCAGAGTACCAACAAGAAATTACTTGTAGCTTTTGGTGTTCTTCAAAATGTGTACCAATTGTTTTGCGACTCTCTCAAATAGATGAACTCATGTAGCAAGTACAAAAAGAATTCCATATACAAATAGAATTGTGCAGACCTCTAGTTGTCAACGGCCAAAGAGACTGGGACGACCATATACCAAAGTTATTGCTGTCCTATAGATCTTCCATTCATGACTCCACCTCTCGGACACCAGCCAAGGTTCTATTCGGAACTGATTCGGCGCTAAACCTAATGAGCTCGCCATGGAAGAAAGAGTAACGACATATCAAATACATTTGGCGAAGTTCACGAATCACTGCGCAACAAAATCAAAATGATCGCAACAGGATGAAGGCGAGATATAATCGTGCTGCAAATACTGAGGGCTTCCAAGAAAGACAATTGTTCTGCTCTTTAATCCGCAACGAAAGAAAGGATTGTATTCCAAACACAATGGCAAGTCATCAAGAAGTTCAATGATGTTGTATACCGCATTCAAAAGGACGACAGCCCTAGATCAAAGATGAAAGTTGTACACCTGGAACGATTGGCTCCTTACGGAACGGCTTCTGTGCCTGTTCGGAACTAACAAGCTTAAGGGTGAGGCAGTGTTATGAATTTGATTTCTCTAGATTTAAGTTATTTAAATTAGTTTCCGTTAATTTAAAATTTCAAATTGTAACGTTAAGATTACGTCATCGCTTGTTAGAATCAGCTCTTTATTTTCTAGTACCTTCTTTTATGTTATTTTTGTTTGATTAGTTTCATATCGAGATGTTAGTTTCAAGCTCTCTCATAGTAAACATCCCATTTTTGTTTTGTTATTCATCTCATTGTATATTGTCATTGTTTTTGTTGTTGTGGTAATGCGATCTGCCTCTAGGGGAGAGTATGTTTTTGGCAGCCACCATAGGAATGACTGGTCGTATTTTTTTCTAGCGTTGTAAAGAATGTTTTGGTATTGCCAGAATGTCCTAGCGTTGCCAGAATATTCTCGCGTTACCAACGCGTCATATATAAAAACGTGCGAGTTACATATATAGACCCCCATACATACAAAAAAAAAAATTACAAGATAGACAAAATTGACGATTTGTTAAATGAAATAAAAAAACAAAACGGTAACCCAATACCATATCATAACATTTCGGACTAAAATATTTATGCTTACTTTTCATTTTTAATTTCTAAATTTGGTTTTCCACTCATTTATTTTTTTTGTATTTTTCCCTAGTCAGCAAAAAAACAACCATTATATTAAGGTATATATTTAAAAACTAAAGAACCAGTTAGTTTGTAACAGGAACTCTGAACATCAAGTGTTTCATTTTCGTTAGGTACAATACAATTATTTTTGATTTCTTTTTTTAAAAATCGCCGTTCACGATAAAAAATCATAAGTAGCGCAGTCAATAGGATCCTTAAAAAATTAAGGATCCAGTGATAATGAATCGGCAACAAAAAGAAAAGGAAAACAATAATTGTGAAAAGAAACTAAAACCGCGGAGATAAACAATTAAAAAAATTAGTGAAAGTTTACATTAAAAGTCACAGTTAGTAAACGAACAGAAAACAGAAACAAAATTTTTGACAGAAGAAGGATGAACTCGGATTCAAGTCGAGGAAGGACCAGCAGTTGGAACAGATGAGACAGGCATATATCGACCTCCGAAATAGCGTAGAGGAAAGGCATAGAGATGCATCAATCAACAGCGAAGAAACCAGAAGAGACGCAGTAAGAGCCATCTACCATAGGATAATCCAAGGAGAAGCCAAAAGCGCAATAATCAATATTCCCGAGCCCGACAACTGAACGCTAATCAAGGAAACACTCAAACTAATGTATAGGCCGGATGTAGAGCCGTACCAACTATATAAAAGAATAGCCAATTTAAGAGTTAATACGGTGAGTGAATTAAAGTTACAGATTCAGAATATTAAATATAAGTCGGACGAATTAACAGTGTACTACGCTGACGATCATTACATAGGCTTGACCAACACGGACGGTATACTTGTTAACACAATTAAAGAAATGACTCAGGGAGTATTACAAGACAAAATATATAATGAAGGAAATTTAAATAATATTCTAAAAATCATGGAGAGTAGAAGATTCGAGGACAGTTGCATTAGGAACGAATATAGGAAATTTAAAGAAAAGGAAACAACCGACTACATGGACTAATAGAAACCAAATGTATAATAGTTTCCCTGATTATAAAAATAAAAACCACCTTTATACCCATGAAGTACTCCGGGGTTTAAACTATTGCAGTATACTGGTAATGATGTAATTCGGGCCTGTATAATTGCTAAAAACGAGCTTAACTTGTTTCTGCTTCCTTCAATGTGCAATGCAGACACTGTCGTTGCCAATTTAGAAATGGCCAAATGCAACTATTGGGTATCTTCGGTCTATATGGGACATGACAGGGAGATGCCTCCATGTGCCGTTAAGACCTTAGTGGAGGAGTCACTGAAAACAAAGACGAAACTCATTATGGGATGCGATGCGAATGCACATCATAGTGTATGGGGAAGTAGTGATACTAATGCAAGGGGAGAGTCGCTAATAGAGTTTATTTTGCGTACTAATCTGGTAGTTTGCAACAAGGGAGATGCCCCAACCTTTGTCACTAAAAACAGGCAAGAGGTTTTGGACATCACCTTGGCTTCGCAAGAACTGAATGAAATGATATCTGAGTGGCAGGTTTTAAGTGAACACAGCTTCTCAGATCATCGCTACATCAGTTTCAAATTTGATGTTCATACCACCAAGACCATATTTCCGCCAAATGTTAGGAAAGCTGACTGGAATAGGTATAGGGAATCGTTCAATATGATGATACCGGAAATACCAGAGACAAATATGAGCACTGTGCAAGTTATCGAACACGCAGTGGAGAAGATTACTAAGGCCTTCAACATTTCACTGAAAGCTGCATGCCCTAAAGGGAAGTCAAGGGGGAAAAATAGAGCACCATGGTGGTCTACGGAGTTACGTAATATGAGGAAATCGTGCAGGAAGCTCTTTAACAAAGCAAAGTCCACCAGAGCTCCTGTGGATTGGGACGCTTACAAGAAGAATCTGAGAGGATACAAGCGAGAACTGAGAAAGGCTCAGCATAACTCTTGGAATGATTACTGCAGCAGCATTGAGAATACGTCCGAGGCTTCCAGACTACGGATGGTGCTAGCATCAACGAGCTCCGCTCCAGGTTTCATTAAAACATCGGAGGGCAATTGGACAACGTCCAGTGAGGAGACACTGGAGGTACTATTGGACACACATTTTCCCGGAAATCAAACGGTTGAACCATGTACTGGCGGTGCCACAGTGGTTCAGCGGTCGTTTCCTATCGAGGAAATTGTATCAGAATTTAGAATAAAATGGGCGTTAGGTTAGGTTAGGTTAGGTTATGTGGCAGCCCGATGTATCAGGCTCACTTAGACTATTCAGTCCATTGTGATACCACAGTGGTGAACTTCTCTCTTATCACTGAGTGCTGCCCGATTCCATGTTAAGCTCAATGACAAGGGACCTCCTTTTTATAGCCGAGTCCGAACGGCGTTCCACATTCCAGTGAAACCACTTAGAGAAGCTTTGAAACCCTCAGAAATGTCACCAGCATTACTGAGGTGGGATAATCCACCGCTGAAAAACTTTTTGGTGTTCGGTCGTAGCAGGAATCGAACCCACGACCTTGTGTATGCAAGGCGGGCATGCTAACCATTGCACCACGGTGGCTCCCTTCGTTAAATAGCGTTAAATAGCTTTGGATCATTCAAATCCCCCGGACCTGATGGAATTACTCCGGCGGAGTTACAAGCGGTGGCTGACAGAATTATCCCCTGGTTGTCGGCGATATATATAGGATGTATAAACTTAGCATATATTCCACGAAAGTGGAGGGAATCAAAAGTCGTTTTCATACCTAAAGCGGGAAAAGCCTCTCACTCGAATGCGAAGGATTTCCGACCATTCAGCTTATCATCATTCCTACTTAAGACTCTGGAGAGGATGATAGATATTTATCTTAGAACTAGCGTCGATTCAAGTTTGCTCTCGAAACGACAACTTGCATACTCGAAGGGCAGGTCTACTGAGACCGCATTACATGAACTAGTCAGCTTTATTGAAAGCTCACTATCTGTCAAAGAATACACAATCGTGGCATTTCTAGACATCGAAGGGGCGTTCAATAACGTCCATCCGAGCTCGATATTAAATGGACTGACAACTCTGAATGTTGATCCAGGTATACGTAGGCTGCTAGACGAACTTCTAAGAAAGAGACGCATTTCAGCCACACTAGGACAAGCAAACATACAAAGGTATGTGAACAGAGGCACTCCTCAAGGAGGAGTTCTATCACCTCTTCTTTGGAATGTTGCTATAAACGACCTTCTGGTTTCCCTAGAAAAAGAAAGGACACAAGTGGTGGCATACGCAGATGATGTGACAATTAGAGATATTATACAGAGAGCCCTCCGGATGACTGAGAAATGGGCGAAAGATAATGGTCTTGGGGTAAATCCTGCAAAGACAGAACTAGTCATGTACTGCAAAGATCGCAAACTCCCACGGTTAGGCCCATTTCCTTAGGGGGTATTGAAATTCCCTTTAGGGAGTGTGCAAAATACCTTGGCGTTATTTTGGACAGGAAGCTGCACTTTAAGCTTAATATTGAAGAAAGGGCAAGGAAAGCAACGGTAGCTTCATACTCGTGCAAAAAGGCAATAGGGAAAAAGTGGGGACTAAAACCAAAAATTGTACATTGGCTATACACGGCAGTGGTTAGACCTATCATGCTATATGGTGTTGTAGTCTGGTGGCCGGCACTTCACCAGCCAACAAGTTTAGACAAAGTTCAGCGTATGGCGTTCTTGTGTATCTCAGGTGCATTCAGCAAGACAGGAACATACTCCCTTAATGTCATACTGCATCTATTGCCTTTAGACATTTTGGCCAAACAGTCAGCTGCAACAACGGCTGTGCGGTTGCGCGAGCTGTTGCTGTGGTCGGAAAAAAGTTACGGTCACAGTTCGGTCCTCAAAATAATGCCAGATGTGCCTAACGTAGTGGATTACACCTTGGCGAGTCCACTTTTTGGCAAAAAGTTTGAGACTCTAATTCCCAACAGTGAGGCGTGGTGTACACGGACCTCGGGGAATAAAAGATATATAGATTTCTACACTGATGGCTCCAAATTGGATGGCCAAGTGGGTTTCGGAGTATATTCTAAAGATCTGGAACTTCGAATAGCGAAAAGATTACCTGATCACTGTAGTGTTTTTCAGGCTGAAATATTAGCAATAAGAGAAGTGGTGAATTGGCTGAGAAGTAATGCTCCAAGCAATATTGGCATTAATATATACTCAGACAGTCAACCTGCAATAAAATCCTTGGACTCTGTGTTCATCAACTCGAAAACGGCCATCGACTGCCGCAAATGTCTCAATGAGATGGCTGAGCAGCACAATATTCACCTAATATGGGTGCCTGGCCCTAGAAACATACCGGGGAACTGCGAAGCAGATGAGCTAGCAAGGCTAGAAACTACCATACATATTCCAGGGGAACTAGAATGTGTTGGTATGCCTCTGGCTACCTGCAAGCTCTTACTGCGTGAGAAGGCTGTCATGATGGCAAATGTTCGATGGGAGAATTGTAAGGGTTGTAACGACACCAAGCAAATATGGCCCATTTAGACGTAAACCGCACACTAGATATGCTAGTGTTCTCGAGACGCCAGATATCACTCCTGATATCTGCTATAAAAGGTCGCTGCCTCATAGGCGATTTTGCAAAAACTATTGGCGCGAAGTATAATGACTATTGTAAGAGCTGTCATGATGCAGAGGAAAAGGAATCAATTAAACACCTCTTGAGTGAGTGTAAGCAAATTTTTGAGGCGTAAGCAAATTTTAGGGGCATATAGCTTTAGATTACTGGTGGACCTGGAAAACGTTAACTTAAGCAGTCTGCAAATGTTTTTGGAACAATCTGGTTGGTTCAACAGAAGAAAATAATCGAGAAGGTTCAACGGTTAAAACTAGAAGTGCCCATATGTAATAGGTACTTTTAGTTAATGTGGTATCACAATGGACTGAATAGTCTAAGTGAGCCTGAATCTTAATCGGGCTGCCACTTTAACCTAACCTAACCTACCCATGAAAATTCCTGACAGTTTAGACAGAACAATTATTATAGGAAAAATAATAATAATAGTTTACACTGAAAATGTACACTTGATGAGAGTCGACTTTTCTTATGTATTTTTATCTACTGAATTCGAAAAAAATGTTTAAACATTTTTTATGGAACAGTTTTTGAGATATCCTGTTATTTTTAGTTTTTCGCTCTTTTTTCACTGAACAAATTATATATCTAGTTAGAAATGTCCGATTATATCGTTGTTCGTACTTCAATGAAAGGTATTAAGATGACGAATAATCGTGTATAATTTGGTCTGTGATAAGTTAAGTGGTTCAAAAATATCGATGCGAATAAGCCAACTTTTCAAAAAAAAAAATCGTATTTTACAATGCACCTCTTCAGCCACAAAAATATAAACCATTAAAAAAAAACGTCCGGTTTCTCTTCATGGTCGTATAGATGATACTCTAACATTAGTAGTAAGAAGAAGAAAAGCGGCCGAAAAATGACAAAGTTATAAGCAATAACACTTTTGAAAATTCTGGACAATTTAGACAAAATAACTATCATATGGAACATAATAAGTATAAAGGTAACAACCACTATTACAGGGATATTAACCATAACAATTATAGACTAAATAACTCAGGTAATTTCCATCGACCAGTGACAGGAAACCTTGGAGAGAATTCTGGCCAATATCAACAGAATGCGTTCAGGCAAAGTCAGGTCGAAAGTGACAATATTTAATCAAGTACGAGTAACTTCCAAATGACAGGACACCCTGATACCCAGATTGACCAAAATCGCCTAATCTCGGACATGCAAAGACAGGAAGGAACTCCAACAAATAATATAAGAAGAGAAGTAAATAACTGCATTTTGTTATGAAAACGCCTCGGAGTGGCTAACCAAGATAAGGACAATAATTAATAATAAAAGTTACGATGCACTCATAGATACAGGAGCAAGTTTTAGTTTAATTAACAGTGAAATTGAGGATTTCCCTAAAGTAAAATTGAAAAATACAATATTATTTAGTACAATCACCAATGAAGATTCTATAAAATATGAAGTATGCACGGAAGCACCCGATGAATTTAATTTACCTAATAATGCAAGAGTGCGATGGAAAGCAGCACCACCCACAGGAAGAAAGTATGATTTTATAATTGGTATGGATATTTAAAAATTTTTAAATGCTCAAATAAACGTAGAAGAAGGAAAAGTAATTTTAATCAGAAAGAAACTAATTTTACAAATAATTCAAATTTAAACCAAACTCTAGAAGCCACTGATTTAAATCTAGACAGACTAGTGTTGGATCATTTAAACGAAGAAGAATATAAGGCAATTTCAACGTTATTGAAACGATTTAAAAATGTATTATTTAAAGATGGAGATAAATTACCAAATACTACAGAAATTCAACATGAAATAAAAACTACAACACAGCAACAGATTAACTCCAATTTATACAGATATCCACCTCAACACGAAATGGAGGTTAGATGCCAAATTAAAGAAATGGAAGAACAAGGTATTAATCAAAAAAGTTACTCTAGATATTCATAGATATTTTAGGACAAAAGAAATTCAGACTAGTTGTAGATTATAGAAATTTTAATGAAGTAACAATTGAAGGTAAATATCCTCTACCTAACATTGATTCAATTTTAGACAAACTAGGAAGAGCTCAATAGAGTATATGTAGACGATATATTAATTTATAGTACCACGTTACAAGAACATGTGAACGCAATTAGAGATATGTTTAAAGTAAAGTAAAAATTTAAAAATTCAAATAGATAAATGTACTTTCGTGAGAAAAGAGACAGAATTTTTAGGACACATTTTAACAAAAGACGGCATGAAACCAAACCCTAATAAAATTGAAGTTTTTCAAAAATTAGAATTACCAAAAACGGAGAAACAGGACTAACAGGGTATTATCGGAAATTCGTTAAGAATTACGCTAAAATAGCACAACCAATTACTAAATATTTAAAGAAAGGTGTTAAAATGAATCTAAAGGATCCAACATACATAGAAGCATTTGAAAAATTGAAAATATTGATAAGTTCTCATCCGATATTACGTTACCCAGATTTTGAAAAAAATTCACTTTGACTACAGATGCATCCAATTACGCCATAGGAGCGGCGTCAAAAATCAATCAACTATTTGATTGATTCAATTAAATTAATAATTTATATTGGCAATAAATTTCAATCAAAAAATGTATATATTGCACCCCCAAAATCTTATTTAGTTTTATTTGAAATAAAAGAAAATATGCGTTTCTTATAAAAACATCTTCAATATTTTATTTTCCTGAATTATGCTATAGACTAAAGAATTTTGTTTTTGTTATTTGTGTGTTTTGTTCTAATAGCTCATTCACATTAGGCTCGAAATTGAGTAAACGTGGATTTGAAATCGCCTTTCTATAAGGCATATGACAGTTGAAATCTAGTTAAAGTTGATTTTGGAAGTGTAATGTGAATGAGGTATAACATAACTTAGACATACAATTATGATCAATAACAACTAAAGGGTTAAAAAATAAACTATATAAATCATTATCTTCCTTATCATATTAACGATGTCAGCATGTTATTTCTAATATGCGTAGATGCGCCTAGATTTCCAATAAATCAGCAGTCTGCAAGCTAAATTTTTTTCTGAAAGTAAACAGAATAATTCGAATTTGATTTGGTTTAATTAAAAGTTAATTTTGTTAAACATTACCTGCATAGAATATCAAGTTCAATTCTTAGTTCCAGGTTGCAGATTTATAATCTTTTTTTGCAGTTGTAGTCTTTTAGCATGAAAGGAGCTCGGTAATTTAATTTTTGTAACAGTTCTTTTCCAAGATTTCCACACATTGAAATCGTCTATTTAAAATTTGAACTAATCAAAGACAAAAATAATGGCAAAGCAATGTAATATTTGGTATTATATTGCCGATACTTTGCAAATTCGGGATATAGAAAAAATATAAATGGAAAATACATATTTTTATTACTTTCGGAAATTTTTTATATATTTAAATCCAAAAGAAAGAACTTTTTTACCATTACATAATTCAGCTCATTAATTTATATATCAGATATACTGCTCTCTACTTGGGTTCAAACTGAAAAAGGCATGTAAAACAAAAATGCAATTTAAGGCCAACGTTACTTCGCAACTTCAAGGTGAATCTTCCAACAAACACATACCCTTCTCGGTTTTAAGAAAACTAGGAGTGAAAAAACATTACAAATTTAAAAGACCAATACGGCACCCACATTTTGATTGCAAACACATTCTTTTGTTCTTATATGTTTGATAAAATGATGGAGTTGATGGGATTGATTGGTCAATTTCACGAAATAAAATTGCTCACTAAAAGAAATGAATAAAAAATATATTATTTTATACCGTTTAATGTAAAAAAAAATCTTCAATGGAAAACGGTATTTACATTTCACAATTGCTTACCTTCAATAAACTTAGATTGTTTTCCATTTTTACAATACCACAAAACACAAACACAGGTAATTTCAAATTGCAAACCTTTACCAGGTGGCCATTTGTTGTTGCACACTTTATAGAAGTTGATGTCGCATAGGAATAATCAGTAAACGTCTATTATGTTAAATTTCAGTTTGCTGTAGAGGTATTCAGGTGGTTTAGTATATATTATTTTGTGCATTAACAGAAGCGACTTGTTATTCAGACAATCCTCAAATCCAATACCATACAGATTATTATGATAATCTGAACAACTTTCAAATCCTCTTAGAGCGTAAACGTATCTATGTATTGCTTTATATGCGACGTTCAGGCGATGTTTACTTCTAGCGTCGCATTTAGAAAATAAAAACGCTATCATAGGAAGGACACCCAGTGTGTTACGCTTCAAGGACTTTAAATAATCATGAGAGAAACTATTCTGCGACAAACAAAGAATTTTTGGCAATACTATGGAGTGTTAATTATTTTAGACCATATGTCTATGGCAAACGGTTCAAAATTCTAACTGACCACCAACCTATTAAAGTTCTTCATTCAAAGATGGTTACTAAAGCTAGGAGAGTATCAATTTGATATTGAATACTTAAAAGGCAAGGAAAATAAGGCAACCGACTTCCTCAGTAGAATAGCAAATAATGAAGAAATTAATGCGGAAGAAATAGACAGTGGAAGTACGGAAAGTTTAAATTTATCAGTAAATAATATAGAGGACAATGAATCAATGGCAAGAATACACTCAGCAAAAGAGAGTTTAGGTGATAATTTTATGATCAAAAACGAAATAGGGTACAAATATAAAAGACAAATTATCTTGGCAAACAATAAAACAGAAGAAATTAAAACACTACATGAAAAAAGAATAATATTTAGAAGATACATAAAGAAAGGAAAAATTGGTATATATTCTGAACTTTCTGACCACAGTTACAACGTAGTTCAAGAAAAACTTATTGAAATTTGCTCACACGATAACCAAATAAAATTCATTAAATGTACTATGAGAGCACAGGACATTGAAACTGAAGTCGAAGCTGTTAAACAAATTTCCTTATACCATGTAAAAGAAAGCTTACACTCAGGCGTATCACCATTATTGAACAATTAGAGGACCATTTCACAAAATTAGGAATTCCAAGCAAAATAGTGACAGACAATGAGTTTAAAGCAGTAAGGATAAACGAATTTTTAGATAATGAAAAAATACAACTTCACCTTACAAAACCTAATAGTCATACGGGAAACGCTGATATCGAAATATTTCATAGTACTTTAGCAGAAAAATTCAGGATCTTATACAAAACAAAAAATGATTAGCAGTCAAACAATTAATTCAAAAAGCTATACGAAAATATAATGAAAGAGTTCACTCTACAATCAAAAACAAACCAATCGAATACACAATAACCGAGTAAACCCAGAAATAATAAAGATCAATTTGCAGACGACAAAAAATAAAATTAAAGACAAGTTAAATGAGAGTAGGGAAGAATATCAAGAAACAAGAACAGAAGGATTCATAAAGAATTACAAAGCCCTTAGGCACAAAGAACAACCTAAATTTAGAAAAAGGAAATTACAAAATATTCATCCCAAAAATATTAAAAAAGCTTTAAAATTTTTTTAAATTGTTGTTGTTTTTTTGATTTCAGCTTAAAACCATACATTGACTAAACTGCAAGTGTAGCTTAACCAACAGAGGAAAAGAATGTTTGTCAAATTTATTTGGGCAAAGCCCTATAGACTGCAAGATGGTTGGATGGACGCACGTTTCGGAATTACCACATTCCTCATCAGCATCCTCTACTTGCTGCAAAACTATCAACCAATTATCAGAATAAATTCAGGCAGTTCATTAAACCCAACAATACTTGAACCTTCCGAAAAAAGGTTTTACATTGATAGCCGGCTTATGCCGAAATAAATTCGTACAAACATCTCTCTTTCCTTTGCCACCATCAAATCATCGATTTGAGTGAAGTTGGCTGGGTTTTATTTTGAGCGTGCTTCCTCTTCTTTATTTCATTCGTTTTAGTTTGTTATTGTTGGTTTTTGTTCTTTAACCATTGTTGTTGTTTTTTTTTATTTCAGCTTAAACCCATACATTGACTAAACTACAAGTATAGCTTAACCAACAGAGGAAAAGAATGTTTGTCAAATTTGTTTTATTTTTTAAAATTAATAATAATAGCCTTAATGATAATGACATGGACACCGCGTAGATCAGACAGGATTTATAGACATAGAAATTAGAAATCAGGACATAGTTTTAGACAATGATATAATCTTACACATAACAAACATCGACGAGATAGAAAAAAATTATCCACGACATGACAGACGACGTAATATTAATGAAAACAAACAACAAAGACCTACTACAGACCGAACTATTAGAAATTCGTTATAAATTGTTGACTTTAATACCAATGAAAACCAGACAAAACGGAGTCTCATCAACGCAATAGGAACTTTATCTAAATGGACTTTTGGAACTATAGACGACAAACAGACAAACAATACAACGACACTTTTCACAAACTGACGAGACAATAAACAACCAAATACATATTAATGACCACTTTAACTTAGCTATAGATCTAATCAGAAACATAATTAAGAATGATAGAAAAATTATGGAAAAAAGCATTAACATTATAAATAAAGTAGAAAATGAAGACTATAAACAGCATACACACAAAAAAATAAAAAATGAATTTGTACATAAATTTGTACATTTTTATAAATTTATGGACTTTTTCATAAAAATGTGTATACCTACATAATATATTGTTTTCGTAAATACTTGTTACGAAACATGAATTTTTTAATAATATATTTCATAAAATTAATGAAACTTTACTTAATATATCAAAAATACTGGGTTTATCTTAGCGTGAGAGAGCCGCAACATAGAGTGACTCTCATGTGTATACAATACAAGCATATAATACGAGACAAAAAAACGAAACATAACGTTTTGAAGGCAACACGTGTGTTTGAGTTTTTCAGTACAGTTTGAGTCTCCGTCGCGATTCGAAGATTATTTATGGCTGTAAAAAATTGACGAAAAACAATATTAACTGGACGCGTTGGTGCTTATGTTTATAAATAGTATAAACTATTATAATTATTAATTATATAATTATGTTCTTTGCTGGCTGGACTTTAATGCTGGAAAGAAATCTAATAAAAATAGCAAGCTACGATGAGCCCGTCGTATAGGGAAACAAAACACTGCTAATATTCTCGTTAGATTTTTTGTTGTGTACTTGAAAGCCGTTTCAAATAGTTATCACCGTAGTTGTTGTTGACTAGAAATAAGACATTGTGTGAAAAAAAAACATGGATCAACTTGGGATAAATTAGCATACAAGACCCAAATTGAATCATCTCAACCAGCCAGATTTTACTAGAGACTATGGAAATGTGGATTGGCCTGCACTTAAACATATGTGTTGACTTCGGAGAAGAGTGAACCACTACTTTTGATCTTTGGCGAGTCTCCAGTTAACCTCTTCCTAGAAACGAATGCCGTACTCTTACACCTGGGTTGTTGACTATCCCAATTTCCTGACCAAAACTGGTATGCCTATTATTAGTCCAAATAATGATACACCAAGATTAAGTTCATTCAATTCACAACACTTCTTTATTGTCTGTTTAAGTTCTACAACTTTCTGATTGTAATGAACTGTTGCCGCTGCCGGTCGATCT
The DNA here is from genome assembly GCF_050003625.1 of Haematobia irritans. Lineage (NCBI taxonomy): Eukaryota > Metazoa > Arthropoda > Insecta > Diptera > Muscidae > Haematobia > Haematobia irritans. Next base: position 75,370,847 of record NC_134400.1, on the reverse strand, counting down.
TAACAGATATAACAAGAAGAAGAAAAAAACTATTGTTGTAAAAAGGTCATGGTCGAATCCCTGTAAAGTATACTTGTACAGGGATTCGACTGCTGAACTAAATGCCTGCGTGAATGTATGACGTAGTTGCGTTTGGAATCTCAAGGTAGTGTTCGACAAGGCGTGACATAAACATAGCGCCGGCCTTGCACCTCCGTTGCAACCAGCAGCGGTCAACCTTAAAATCTCAAGAAATCTTTAAACAAGACACAAAAATAATATATATATACATAGAATTCATTTTCATTCTTAAGCTATAGAGAGTTAAGCATTTCAGTATGTATACAAGAACAAAGTGATATTAAACCAAAACAAAATATGAATTCAGTCTTTTAGTATTTGAAATATGAATCTAATTCATTCAGCTTCTGGCAGAACTTTCCCTTCTCCAAAATATGTCTGCCCGAATACGGTTTCTTGCACAAAAATCTTTCATGCCGTTGCATGGGTCGGACCGATTAGAACTTGATTAGCGATATCAGCACCCAGTATTATAGAATACCGTCGTCGCTGGTACCATTCTGGATCGGCGTCAACAATCGCCCCAGGCACACGGACTTTATTCCATCTTGGGTCAATTCTTGCCGTGGGGTTGTGTCCATAATCTTTGCTTTCAACGACACAGGTGACCCGTATCTCGCGCCGATCCGCAACTCGATGGACTAGAACCAGGTTGGTTCTATTATGATTCACCACGCAAAATAATCGGTCAGCCTCCTCTAACATAATGGATGATCGTGCACGATTTGGGTCTATTAAAATTCGTGCTCTACGAGGGCGCCGACCTGGCCATGTCGTAACGCGTACTTGTGCCGTCATTAGGAACCAGATGCAGTGTTCGGGCAAAGGGTGAGCGAGGCTATGGTGACGTTGGACGCAGCGCCGGCATATATCCAAGCTGTGACATCGGATTCGGAGGTGGGTATGCGCTAAACAGTTATGACATATCCGATTTCGCCATAAATGTGTCCATTTATCCTGCCAATCCATTGCGAGAAACCTAGTACAGGTCCGAATAGCATGTAAGCGGTTACATACAGAACAAGGATACCGGTCGTTAAACAATTGGCGACTCATTACGTTATCTGTTAGTACAAAAAAAGAAAGAACAAAATAATTAGACCAAAAGAAGGAGATGTGAGCCAGAAGCTTTTAATAAAGTTATGATGTGGGCGGCAATAGTACTAGTTTGTGGATCGGTCTTGTTATAACTCCATTTTGAGTTTTTATGTCAACAACTCTAACCTGTCCATCGGAACCGTGATAGACTTTGACGACACGTCCTAAGCGCCAATCAGTTGGGGCTAACGGTTCATTTTTTAGAGAAACGAGGTCACTCTCAGAGAGGTTTCGTTGGGGTATTCTCCATTTGTTGCGTTTGTGCAACTCTTTGAGGTACTCCTCTTTCCAACGTCGACAAAATTCATGCTGCATGGCCTTTAGTTTGCGCCAACGGTTCAAAATACTGACGGCGGGCTTAGTTTCTTCAGGTTCTGCAGGAGATAGGAGGGTTTCACCTATTAAAAAGTGCGCAGGTGTGATTGCTTGTTCCTCTTCGACGTCATCCGAAAGAGGACCGAGAGGTCTGGAGTTGAGACACGCTTCAATTGTTGAGAGAAGAGTGGCGAATTCCTCAAACGTATGCTTTAATTGGCCCGCCACCTTCTTAAAATGTGCATTGAAGCTCTTCACTCCGGCCTCCCATAGCCCGCCCATATGCGGCGCCGATGCAGGAATAAAGTGCCACGATAGTTTTTGTTCCCCATACTTGTATACCGCTTCATCCCGGAAATGCTTGACCACCTCCATGAAATTTTTCTCAATCTCCCGAGCGGCTCCTACAAAGTTCCGACCGTTGTCCGAAAATATCTTATTTGGGCATCCGCGACGGGATACAAAGCCGGCTAGCGCTCCTAAAAATGCATGGGTGGACAAGTCACCTACAGCTTCTAGATGGATGGCCTTGGTAGACAGGCATACAAACAGGCATACGTAACCCTTCGTTATTTTGGAATACCTCCCTGTGAAACTTCGTATATCGAAGGGGCCGGCGAAGTCAACTCCCGTGCTCGAAAAAGGACGAGAAATACTTGTTCTTTCTGGGGGCAACATAGCCATGATTTGGCCTTGAAGGTTCCTTTTAAGAAGAGCACGAGCTTTACAGTGATTAATAACTGTCTTTACAAGGTTTTTTGCTCTTAATACCCAACACTCCAGCCGAACGGTATTTAATACTAATCTGGGACCACCATGAAGGGTCATCTTATGAATGAACTCAATGTAGAGCCTCGCCAGACGGCTTCCATACGCCAGCACTATAGGGTGTCTCGCATATATTGTAGCAGCATAGGCTAGCTCGGATGCGTCACAGAAGCCATGTAGCTGGATGTGACACTCTGGCACGAAACTTATCCATCTGGGTATTATAATTTGATCAATGTCCTTGAATTTTAGGACAAAAGATCGCCATTTCTGTAAAGCGAGGGCCGATATCGCCTCGTCCCAACCGGTCTTATCGAGCCACATCTGCTGCAGTAAAATTTTTGCTGTTATAATAATTGGTGCGAGCCAACCCTCCGGATCAAAGAGCTTTGCTACTATAGAAAGCACATCTCTCTTTGTGTACGTTTCCTTAAGCTGTATTAATTCAGTCGAAAAGTAGAAATGATCTTCGGACGCATTCCAACACACCCCTAGCATCTTAGCGGAACTTTAATCCTTAATACTAAGGAATGACGAATCTAACCAATGTTCAGATGGAATCCTTTGCAAAAGAAGCTTGCTATCCGATGTCCATTTTCTAAATTCAAATCCTCCGCTCTTCAAAATGTTTACCAGCTGATCTCTCGCTTCTAGAGACTCATTCAATGAGTGACCCCCCGCGAGGGCGTCATCGACATAAAAAGAATTTCTCAGCAGCTTCGATCCAATTGGATATGTCTCTTCCTCGTCGTCTGCAAGCTGCAGGAGAGTCCTAAATGCCAAGTACGGCGCACAATTTATACCAAATGTAACAGTGGTAAGATTATAGTCACATATCTCTTCAGTTGGTGAACCACGAAAGACGATACTTTGTAATCGAGCATGATCTGGGTTTATCAATATTTGCCGGTACATTTTACTAATGTCCGCGCTAAACACAAATTTGAAAAACCGCCACTGTAAAATCAGTGACACAAGGTCACGTTGTAAGGAAGGACCAACATATAAATTGTCATTAAGGCTCCTACCGTTAGAAGATAGACTTGAGCCGTTAAAAACCACTCGCAATTTGGTAGTGACGCTGTCGGGCCTGAATACTCCATGATGAGGTAAATAGTAACGTACACTGTCCTGCGGTTGCTCCGATTTTACCATGTGTCCCAAAGTTATATATTCATCCAATACCTCATTGTACATGGCTTTGTACTCCGGCCTACGCTGAAGAGATTTTTCATTTCTTAAGAATTGCTTAAGAGCGATATGTCTACTTGTACCTAAGCACGGCGTCATATGTCTCAAAGGTACATGTACAACGTATCTTCCGTCTGGATTCCTTCTGGTTGTTTTTTTTTGGAAAATTTCCTCACATACCTTGTCTTCTTCTGACAATATTGGTTTCTTGTATACTTCCTCAAGCTCCAAAAATTTTGCTAATTGTTGATCAAGACATACTTTTGTAAAATGTGACAACGTAACGGAAATTGTGTCCCTTTCCTTTCTAGTAGGCCCCGTCACTATCCATCCGAATATTGTCCGTTGAGCCACAAGAGAACCAATTACCCCATGCCGAACACCGTCTTTAATGATGGAGGGATATAAATCTCCTCCCAACAAAATATCAATAGGACCACTCTTAAAGAACTCTGGATCCGCGTATTCCATGATTGGCATATTCTCTATGCTTGACATGTCCAATGAATGCGTCGGAACATTACCAGTAATTCGAGGCACTACTAACGCTTGAACTTCCAAAGACACCTCTGGCTCTCGTTTGGATACAATGACAAAAGACGCCATTTGGTTCGACTGACTAATAATACCGCCACCCAAACCGGAAACCTCAGCTGAGACTGGAATTGTGGATAACTTTAGAAGCTTTTGCATCTTTTCACTCTCGTCCGAGCAAGGATCAATTAATGCCCTTACCCTATATGATGAACCCAAGTTCACCACTTCTACCCACGCTGTAGCTAACATCACCTTCTTTGCCACTAATGTGTGGTGTGCCTGAACAACACTTGAGGTTTCGGGGGCTACCGCTGCCGAGGAATTATGGTAATTATTTTGACTCGGGTCCGCGTGGAAAGTATTTGCTTTCTTCACGAAATCTCGGTGCAAAAAGCTGTGATGCTTCTTCTTGCATTTACAACAGCCGTTTGCGTTCGGACAATCACTATAAATATGTCAAATACCAAGGCAATTAAAACAACCTCTAATGCGTCTTAGCGCCGTCGCTCTCTGTTTAACATCCATGCTTAAAAATTTCGGACAAGAACTAACATGGTGATTCTCCTTGCACAGATTGCAATAAGATTTGCCAACTTTGGTATGATGCGCCTTGCATTGTTTAACCCTTGATAATGTCGAATGGTTTCTATGTGGTACGACTTGAGGACTACTGATACAATTACTATTTATCGATCTCATCTCGGAAACGCTTTCAAGAGCATGAAACCTGTCCGTCAGAAATGCATCTAACTCTTTCCACTTGGGAACTTCTGTTTTAGTTTTTACAGATTGTTCCCACAAGTTTAAAGTATGCTCTGACAAACGTGAAGCACATTGAAACACAAACACTGGGTCCCAAGATTCAATGTCTACATTATACAATTTGAGTACCGAAATACAATTGTTCACTTCCCTTTGTAGCCGTTTTACTTCCTGAGCTGTCTCTTGGATACATGGTGCCAGATTGAATAGCAACTTTAACTGCGTATTAACCAACACGCGCTTATTTTCATATTGGCCTACCAAATTGTTCCATGCAATGTCAAAATTTTCTGCTGTCAGAGCCACGTTTCTATTAATGTCCCTAGCTTCACCGCTAGTCTTCTGGAACAAATAAAAAAGCTTTTCTACAGGGCTGAGACGGGTGTTGTTTATATAAATCGCCGTAAACATATCTCTAAATGTAGGCCAGGCTACATAATCACCATGAAATATCCCTGTATCGAACGGAGGGACCGGCACGGACACTCCGAGATTGGGAACCACTGGACTAGATTCGGCCGATTTGGTTTCTTTCAAATTCTTCTCCACTTTAGAAATTATATTTATACATTTCACATATAGCTTTTTAATTTCCTGATATTTCGATTGCGCCGCTATTAAATCCTTTCCACTTACTTCTGTTGTAAGATCCTCGTAAGTTTTTCTATATTTCGTCCACGCTTTGGCAACTTCACCTTTTTCGAAATCAATTCCCTCTACTGTATATTCGGAAAAATTTTCTTCTTTTAGCTGACTCTCTAATGCCACAATCTCGCTGCCGGCATCAGCTAGTTTTTGCAAAATTGACATCTTTAGTCTCAACTTAATATCAATGTCGGAAAAACAGTTTGTATCAGAGCAACAAGACGTTACTATCACTTTTATAAACGGTTAATTCGTTTACCTAATAAAGGGAACCAAACTTCAATCTTCCTTAACAATTACAAAAACGTTTGTTGACTATCCCAATTTCCTGACCAAAACTGGTATGCCTGTTATTAGTCCAAATAATGATACACCAATATTCAGTTCATTCAATTCACAACTCTTCTTTATTGTCTGTTTAAGTTCTACAACTTTCTGATTGTAATGAACTGTTGCCGCTGCCGGTCGATCTTAACAGATAGAACAAGAAGAGGAAAAAAACTATTGTTGTAAAAAGGTCATGGTCGAATCCCTGTAAAGTACAGGGATTCGACTGCTGAACTAAATGCCTGCGTGAATGTTTGACGTAGTTGCGTTTGGAATCTCAAGGTAGTGTTCGACAAGGCGTGACATAAACAATATGTATAGTAAGGCTTGTAAGATGGGTACCTGGCATTTTCTTTTCAGTAGCTTAATAATACCAATTCCTTAATATTCGTGTCCAATTAGCTCGCATTAAAATTGTAATCTAATATATAAAAATAAGTCGCGTTTTCCTTCCTGGCGCAATAACTCCAGAACGCACAAACCGATTTCCACGGTCTGCATTCGTTGGAAAGGTCTCGGGCTCCATGAGGTTTATAGCAATGAAAATTCAAGAAAAGTTTCAACGGAATAGCGGGAAAATCTTTTTTTTACATACAGTGCCATCTCTGATGCAACTCTAGAACGCATGGAGAGAAAAAAATATTTTAAGGGTTTTTTGAATATTTGGCCTTTTCGCATCGATATTTTTTGAACCAATTAACTTATCACAGATCCAATTATAAACGATTATTCGTCATCCCAATACCTTTCATTTAAGTACCAACAACGATATAATCGGACATTTCTAATTTCGAGATATAATTTGTTTAGTTCGAGATATAATTTGTTTAGTGAAAAAGAGCGAAAAACTAAAAATGACGGGATATCTCAAAAACTGTCCCATAAAAAATGTTTAAACATTTTTGTTTCTAATTCAGTAGATCAACATACTTAAGAAAAGACGACTCTCATCAAGTGTACATTTTCAGTGTAAACTAGTTATTGATATTATTAGTTTCCATTAACAATTCATTTAATTTTGCATTTTCAGGCGTATCAACGAATAAAAATTTATGCGCAATGAATTAGGCATTGAATTAGTGGCGGCCCGATTAAGATTCAGGCTCACTTAGACTATTCAGTCCATTGTGATACCACATTAACTAAAAGTACCTATTACATATGACACTTCTAGTTGTTACCGTTTAACCTTCTCGATTATTTCCTTCTGTTGAACCAACCAGATTGTTCCAAAAACATTAGCAGACTGCTTAAGTTAACGTTTTCCAGGTCCGCCAGTAATCTAAAGCTATATGCCCCTAAAATTTGCTTACGCCTCAAAAAATTGCTTACACTCACTCAAGAGGTGTTTAATTGATTCCTTTTCCTCTGCATCATGACAGCTCTTACAATAATCATTATACTTCGCGCCAATAGTTTTTGCAAAATCGCCTATAAGGCAAAGACTTTTTATAGCAGATGTCAGGAGTGATATCTGACGTCTCGAGAACACTAGCATATCTAGTGTGCCGTTTAAGTTTAAATGGGGCCATATTTGCTTGGTGTCGTTACAACCATTGCAATTCTCCCATCCAACAAATTCTAGTTCCCCTGGAATATGTAAGGTAGTCCCTAGCCTTGCCAACTCATCCGCTTCGCAGTTCCCCGGTATGTTCCTATGGCCAGGCACCCATATTAGGTGAATATTGTGCTGCTCAGCCATCTCATTGATAGATTTACGGCATTCGATGGCGGTTTTCGAGTTGAGGAACACAGAGTCCAAGGATTTTATTGCAGGTTGACTGTCTGAGTATATATTAATGCCGACATTTTTTAGAACATTACTTCTCAGCCAATTCGCCACCTCTCTTATTGCTAATATCTCAGCCTGAAAAACGCTACAGTGATTAGGTAATCTTTTCGCTATTCGAAGTTCCAGATCATTAGAATATACTCCGAACCCCACTTGTCCATCCAATTTGGAGCCATCAGTGTAGAAATCTATATATTCTTTATTCCACGCCTCACTGTTGGGGATTAGAGTCTTAAACTTTTTTGTCGAAAAGTGGACTCGCCAAAGTGTAATCTACTACGTTAGGCACATCTGGCATTATTTTGAGGAGCGAACTGTGACCGTAACTTTTTTCCGACCACAGACATAGCTCGCGCAACCGCACAGCCGTTGTTGCAGCTGACTGTTTGGCCAAAATGTCTAAAGGCAATAGATGCAGCATGACATTAAGGGAATTTGTTCCTGTCTTGCTGAATGCGCGTGAAATACACAAACACGCCATACGCTGAACTTTATCTAAACAAGTCGGTTTCACAGTGCCGGCCACCAGACTACAACACCATATAGCATTATAGGTCTAACCACTGCCGTGTATAGCCAAGCCAATGCACAATTTTTGGTTTTAGTCCCCACTTTTTTCCTATTGCCTTTTTGCACGAGTACAAAGCTACCGTTGTTTTTCTCGCCCTTTCTTGAATATTAAGCCTAAAGTTCAGCTTCCTGTCCAAAATAACGCCAAGGTATTTTGCACACTCACCAAAGGGAGTTTCAATACCCTCTAAGGAAATAGGCCTAACCGTGGGAGTTTTGTGATCTTTGCAGTACATGACTAATTCTGTCTTTGCAGGATTTACCCCAAGACCATTGTCTTTCGCCCATTTCTCAGTCATACGGAGGGCCCTCTGAATAATATCTCTGATTGTGGATGGGAATTTTCCCCTGACTGGCAGAACCACATCATCTGCGTATGCCACCACTTTTATCCTTTCTTTTTCTAGGGTGACTTGAAGGTTATTTATAGCAACATTCCAAAGAAGATGTGATAGAACTCCTGCTTGGGGAGTGCCTCTGTTTTCATACCTTTGTATGTTTGCTTGTCCTAGTGTGGCTGAAATACGTCTCTTCATTAGAAGTTCGTCTAACAGCCTAAGCATACATGGATCAACATTCAGAGTTGTCAGTCCATTTAATATCGAGCTCAGATGGACATTATTGAACGCCCCTTCGATGTCTAGAAACGCCACGATTGTGTATTCTTTTACAGATAGTGAGCTCTCAATAAAGCTGACTAGTTCATGCAATGTGGTCTCAGTAGACCTGCCCTTCGAGTATGCATACTGTCGTTTCGAGAGCAAACTTGAATCGACGCTAGTTCTAAGATAAATATCTATCATGATCTCCAGAGTCTTAAGTAGGAATGAGGATAAGCTGATTGGTCGGAAATCCTTCGCCCTCGAGTGAGAGGCTTTTCCCGCTTTGGGTATGAAAACGACTCTTGTTTCCCTCCACTTTCCTGGGATATATGATAAGTTGATACATCCTTTATATATCGCCGACAACCAGGGGATACTTCTGTCAGCCACCGCTTGTAACTCCGCCGGAGTAATTCCATCAGGTCTGGGGGATTTGAATGGTCCAAAGCTATTTAGCGCCCATCTTATTTTAGTTTCCGATACAATTTCCTCGACAGGAAACGACCGCTGAGCAACTGTGACACCGCCAGTACATGGTTCACCGTCTGATTTCCAGGAAAATGTGTGTCCAATAGTACCTCCAGCGTCTCCTCACTGGACGTTTCCAATTGCCCTCCGATGTTTTAATGAAACCTGGAGCGGAGCTCGTGGATGCTAGTACCTTCCGTAGTCTGGAAGCCTCGGACGTATTCTCAATACTGCTGCAGTAATCATTCCAAGAGTTATGCTGAGCCTTTCTCAGTTCTCGCTTGTATCCTCTCAGATTCTTCTTGTAAGCGTCCGAATCCTCAGGGGCTCTGGTGGACTTTGCTTTGTTAAAGAGCTTCCTGCAGGATTTCCTCATATTACTTAATTCCGTAGACCACCATGGTGGTCGATTTCCCCCCCCCCCCCCCCCCCTTGGCTTCCATCTAGGGCATGCAGCTTTCAGTGAGATGTTGAAGGCCTTAGTAATCCGCTCCACTGCGTGTTCGATATCTTGTACAGTGCTCATATTTGTCTCTGTTATTTCCGGTATCATCATATTGAACGATTCCCTATACCTATTCCAGTCAGCTTTCCTAACATTTGGCGGAAATATGGTCTTGGTGATATGAACATCAAATTTGAAACTGATGTAGCGATGATCTGAGAAGCTGTGTTCACTTAAAACCTGTCACTCAGATATCATTTCATTCAGTTCTTGCGAGGCCAAGGTGATGTCCAAAACTTTTTGCCTGTTTTTAGTGACAAAGGTTGGGGCATCTCCCTTGTTGCAAACTACCAGATTAGTACGCAAAATAAACTCTATTAGCGACTCTCACCTTGCATTAGTATCACTACTTCCCCATATACTATGATGTGCATTCGCATCGCATCCCATAATGAGTTTCGTCTTTGTTTTCAGTGACTGCTAAGGTCTTAACGGCACATGGAGGCATCTCCCTGTCATATCCCATGTAGACCGAAGATACCCAATATTTGCATTTGACTATTTCTAAACTGGCAACGACAGTGTCTGTATTGCACATTGAAGGAAGCAGAAACAAGTTGAGCTTTATCAATTATACAGGCTCGATTTACATCATTACCAGTATACTGCAATAGTTTGAACCCCGGAGTACTTCATTCACATATTTTGTTTCTATATGTCCCCTTTCATCAGGAGAACTTTTAAGGCAGCACATGTAGCCTTACAATGATGAAGATCTATCTGGAGGATCCGTAGGACCATCGAGATTTTCAACAACCGTCACATCAGCCGCTTCAATCGAGTCATCAAGAATGTCCTCTCGCAATACCCTTGGTTCAACTTTGGTGAGTTCTGAGGCAGTAGAAGCCTCCTCACGCATACGGTATCTATCCATATCATCAACTTTGGTATCTCCCTCGACTTCGCAAGAGGATCCGCTTACTTCTGTTTCAGACAGAGGCTTGTCCATTTCTAAATCCCTTAGCTGATCGTTTTTATACACCTTCATTTGGATATAATGAAAGCCATAACATAAACGGCCCTTAGACTTTGCTAGATGTGGCAAAGACTGAGTGTTCAATATAAACACTGCATGCCGTCTTGGTCCATCCATTTCATCCAAACGACCAACCTTCCAATCAGCTGTTGGAAGATCTGGATTGCATTGTTTCAGTCTATTTAAAATAGGCTCAGGGTCAGAAGGGTTTGCAGGTATCCACGCTCTAGATCTAGCCGGTATGTCTTTCTTCTCGACTAACTCTAGAGCAGCTCCTTCCCAAACTTCACCAATTAGTATCAGAGCAGCTTTAAAACATTATATAGACCTCTGGTCTTCAAATGCGACTAGCTTAAATCGTCTTTGATACCAACCAGCCTCTTGGTGTCGAGGATCTGGATCGGGAAACTTTTCCAGCACCTGTGAGTAGACGACAGACAGAGCATTCTCAATTTCCCCCATTTTTTGCTTTGGAACCATACCGTCCAATGCTCCTTTATTAATGATAGCCATCACAAGGCTGTCTTTAGCAACTGAGGCAAACGATCTTTGATCCCTTTTGGAGGATGGCAGCTCATCCGGAGATCGTTCCCTTTTTCCAGCCTAAAGAATTCTTTGAGGCCATTTTAAGGAATCGCTTTGTTTATCCGACAGCGTGCTTGGGTCGACTGATCCTAACTTCTTTAGGATAAACAAAGCATTTCTGCGTTCCTTGAACCTCTTTCGTGAGGGATTACTTCCTTTTGATATCGTTACCTTAGAAAAAGTACGACTTGTCAAAGTGTCGCCACCTGTCGACCCGTCTACAGGTCGACTAATTGGGCCTAACTCTTGGTCATTGCCCAAATTTATAACTCCAGTCGATACCCGTCCACTGGGCCCTGGAAGTTAGCAACCCAGTGGATGACTTTGAATTTCGCTGCATGGTGGCTTAATATCCCACCACACTTGAAATTCTTAGTAGGTACCTATTACGATGAATCCAAATTGATGGTCCGGAATAATATTTCTTGGGACAATAAATGATTCCAGTCTATCGCAGAAGAGTTTTACGAATAGCTTACCTATTACTGGAAGTAGAGAATTTGGCCTATTTGAATTGGGATCGTGTGGTGTTTTCCCCAGTTTCTGTATCATGAAAACATCTGCTACTTTCCAGCAATAAGAAATATTTTTAATTATTAAGACAGCGTTCATTATTGTGGTTAAACGCATAAATCCATGGTATGGTAAATTTCTTAAGATATCACCCTTAATTTTACTAAAACCGCCAATTTTTAATCCCTCCACCATAGGATGGGTGGATAGATGGAATAACTTTGTCATTCCGATTATAGCACATCGAAATATTGCTCTAAGACCCCATAAAGTATATATATTCTGGGTCTTGTTTAAATTCTGAGTCGATCTAGGAATGTCCGTCCGTCTGTTGAAATCACGCCAACTTCCGAACGAAAGAATCTTGGTACATGGTGTAAGCATATGATTTCTAGGTTATGTTAGGTTAAAGTGGCAGCCCGATTAAGATTCAGGCTCACTTAGACTATTCAGTCCATTGTGATACCACATTAACTAAAAGTACCTATTACATATGGGCACTTCTAGTTTTAACCGGTGAACCTTCTCCATTATTTTCTTCTGTTGAACCAACCAGATTGTTCCAAAAACATTAGCAGACTGCTTAAGTTAACGTTTTAAGCTGAGTACTATGCTCAGTTTTCAAGCTGAAAACCAGCTTATTTTCAGGTTACTTTTTTAATCAATTAATTTTGAAATATTAAATGGTTCGCAATAAATACATTGGATCTTTTCCATCCATAATTTGAAGAGACTTGATAAAAAATGTTATCGTCTTCATATATATTTTTGCACTTTTAATTTAGTGTATTGGTGGAAAACTCGAACATAGTACTCACCTTTACAGGTCCGCCAGTAATCTGAAGCTATGTGCCCCTAAAATTTGCTTGCGCCTTACACAAAATGCAGGACACTCACACAAGAGGTGTTTTATTGATTCCTTTTCCTCCGCATCATGACAGCTCATACAATAGTCATTATACTTCGCACCAATAGTTTTTGTAAAATCGCCTATCAGGCAGCGACCCGTTATAGCAGATATCAGGAGCGATATATGGCGTCTCGAGAACACTAGCATATCTAGTGTGCGGTTTAAGTTAAAATGGGGCCATATTTGCTTGGTGTCGTTACAACCCTTGCAATTCTCCCATCGAACATTTGCCATCATAACAGCCTTCTCACACAGTAAGAGCTTGCAGGTAGCCAGAGGCATACCAACAGATTCTAGTTCCCCTGGAATATGTAAGGTAGTTCCTAGCCTTGCTAGCTCATCCGCTTCGATGTTCCCCGGTATGTTCCTATGGCCAGGCACCCATATTACGTGAATATTGTGCTGCTCAGCCATCTCATTGAGAGATTTGCGGCAGTCGATCGCCGTTTTCGAGTTGAGGAACACAGAGTCCAAGGATTTTATTGCAGGTTGACTGTCTGAGTATATATTAATGCCAATATTGCTTGGAGCATTACTTCTCAGCCAATTCACCACTTCTCTTATTGCTAATATTTCAGCCTGAAAAACACTACAGTGATCAGGTAATCTTTTCGCTATTCGAAGTTCCAGATCTTTAGAATATACTCCGAAACCCACTTGGACATCCAATTTGGAGCCATCAGTGTAGAAATCTATATATCTTTTATTCCCCGGGGGCCGTGTACACCACCCCTCACTGTTGGGAATTAGAGTCTCAAACTTATTGTCGAAAAGAGGTCTCGCTAAAGTGTAATCCACTACGTTAGGCACATCTCGCATTAGTTTGAGGACCGAACTATGACCGTGACGTATTTCCGACCACAGCGATAACTCGCGCATCCGTACAACCGTTTTTGCAGCTGACTGTTTGGCCAAAATGTCTAAAGGCAATAGATGCAATATGACATAAAGGGAATTTGTTCCTGTCTGGCTGAATGCACCTGAGATACACAAGCACGCCATACGCTGAACTTTATCTAAACTTGTTGGCTGGTGAAGTGCCGGCCACCAGACTACAACACCATATAGCATGATAGGTCTACACGAGTATAAAGCTACCGTTGCTTTCCTCGCCCTCTCTTCAATATTAAGCTTAAAGTTCAGCTTCCTGTCCAAAATAACGCCAAGGTATTTTGCACACTCACTAAAGGGAATTTCAATACCCCCTAAGGAAATGGGCCTAACCGTGAGAGTTTTGCGATCTTTGCAGTACATGCCTAGTTCTGTCTTTGCAAGATTTACCCCAAGACCATTATCTTTCGCCCATTTCTCAGTCATCCGGAGGGCTCTCTGTATAATATCTCTAACTGTTGATGGGTATTTTCCTCTGACTGCTAGCGCCACATCATCTGCGTATGCCACCACATGTATCCTTTCTTTTTCTAGGGAAACCAGAAGGTCGTTTATAGCAAAATTCCAAAGAAGAGGTGATAGAACTCCTCCTTGAGGAGTGCCTCTATTCACATACCTTTGGATGTTTGCTTGTCCTAGTGTGGCTGAAATGCGTCTCTTCCTTAGAAGTTCGTCTACCAGCCTAAGTATACCTGGATCAACATTCAGAGTTGTCAGTCCATTTAATATCGACCTCGGATGGACGTTATTGAACGCCCCTTTGATGTCTAGAAACGCCACGATTGTGTATTCTTTGACAGATAGTGAGCTTTCAATAAAGCTGACTAGTTCATGTAATGCGGTCTCAGTAGACCTGCCCTTCGAGTATGCATGTTGTCATTTCGAGAGCAAACTTGAATCGACGCTAGTTCTAAGATAAATATCTATCATCCTCTCCAGAGTCTTAAGTAGGAATGATGATAAGCCGATTGGTAGGAAATCCTTCGAACTCGAGTGAGAGGCTTTTCCCGCTTTAGGTATGAAAACGACTTTTGTTTCCCTCCACTTTCCTGGAATATATGCTAAGTTTATACATCCTATATATATCGCCGACAACCGGCATACTTCTGTCAGCCACCGCTTGTAACTCCGCCGGAGTAATTCCATCAGGCCCGGGGGATTTAAATGATCCACAGCTATTTAACGCCCATTTTATTCTAGATTCCGATACAATTTCCTCGATAGGAAACGACCGCTGAGCCACTGTGGCACCGCCAGTACATGGTTCAACCGTCCGATTTCCGGGAAAATGTGTCTCCAATAGTACCTCCAGCGTCTCCTCACTAGACGTTGTCCAATTGCCCTCCGATGTTTTAATGAAACCTGGAGCGGAGTTAGTGGATGCTAGTACCTTCCGTAGTCTGGAAGCCTTGGACGTATTTGCAATACTACTGCAGAAATCATTCCAAGAGTTATGCTGAGCCTTTCTCAGTTCTCGCTTTTATCCTCTCAGATTCTTTTTGTAAGCGTCCCAATCCACAGGAGCTCTGGTGGACTTTGCTTTGTTAAAGAGCTTCCTGCACGATTTCCTCATATTACCTAACTCCGTAGACCACCATGGTGGTCGATTTTTCCCCCTTGGCTTCCCTCTAGGGCATGCAGCTTTCAGTGAAATGTTGAAGGTCTTAGTAATCATCTCCACTGCGTGTTCGATAACTTGCACAGTGCTCATTATATCTGTTATTTCCGGTATCATCATATTGAACGATTCCCTATACCTATTCCAGTCAGCTTTCCTAACATTTGGTGGAAATATGATCTTGGTGGTATGAACATCAAATTTGAAACTGATGTATGTTCACTTAAAACCTGACAATCAGATATAATTTCATTCAGTTCTTGCGAGGCAAAGGTGACGTCCAAAACATCTTGCCTGTTTTTAGTAACAAAGGTTGGGGCATCACCCTTATTGCAAACTACCAAATTAGTACGTAAAATAAACTCTAGGAGTGATCTCTAACAACCGTGAAAAAATTGGTCCACAACGGTCCATAATTATATATAGCCCCCATATAAACCGATCCCCAGACTTGGCTTTAGGATCCTCCAAGCGAAGCAAATTTCATCCGATCCGGCTGAAATTTGGTACATGCTGTATGCATATGATCCCTAACAACCATGAAAAAATTGGTCCGCATCGGTCAATAATTATATATAGCCCCCATATAAATCGATCCCCAGATTTGACCTCCGGAACCTCTTGGAGGAGCAAAATTCATCCGATTCGTTTGAAATTTGTTACGTGGTGTTAGTATATGGTTTCTAACATCCATGCAAAACTTGGTCTATATCGGTCCATAATTATATATAGCCCCCGTATAAACGGATCCCCAGATGTGACCTCCTGAGCCGATCCAGTTGAAATTTGGAACGTGGTGTTAGTGTATGGCCGCTAACAACCATATTTCTATAGAAATTTGTTTTAAAAATTTTATTTCTACAGAAAATTTTGTCAACATTTTATTTCTATCGACAATTTTTTCAAAATTTTATTTCTATAGAAAATATTGTCAAAATTTTATTTCTATAGAAATGTTGTCAAACTGAGTTATATACGTATTCAGTCGACCTTTTTTAGTTTAATATATACCACGTATGGCTTAACTTGCAATTTAGAAGCCGGTGTTAGGAAGTTTTAAGATACCGCATCCCCAGTAATTCGATTGTGGATAACAGTCTTTACTAGAAGTTTCTACGCAATCTATGGTGGAGGGTACATAAGCTTCGGCCTGGCCGAACTAACGGCCGTGTATACTTGTTTGACCTTGATTTGATTGATTCACTGTATCATAAACTTCTTTGTTATTTTATCAAACGGCTGCTCGCCAATTGTACAGTTATCTATTTGATGTTGGAGATTTTGTCCTGTATTGTTTGTTGAATAAGAAGAATTTTAAAAGGTCAAGTGGAGATTATTTGCAAATTCGGTCGACTTTTCGATACTGCTTTTGGCCCATTGTCCGTTGCCTTTTAGTATTGCGGCGTTCTGTACAATTGGTTTATTGTTTAATTTTGCTGATTTCCAGAGAGAAGTCGGAGTTTTTGTTGGGACTTAGATTGGACACATACTTGTGGAATGTTCTGTCGTTATACTGTTTCATTAATCGGCTAAGTTGTTTGGTAGCATTGTTTAACACTCTTTTATCCTCAGGTGATCGAGTTTGTTGCCATTTTTTCCTAATCTTTCTTTTAAAATTTACTTGATATACTATGTATTGGGGATACTGAGGAGTAAAAGTTTGAATATTGGGTTCTGGTGTATTCTCCCATGCCGCTTGTTGTAACAACGTTGTAAAAGCATCGACTTCTTCTGCAATATCATATGGATTGTAGCTTGGCGAATGTCTGATAGATGTGGTAATTAAATTTCGAAAGTACTCCCAGTCGGTTCTAGTGTTTGTTAGGTATGTATTAGTTTTTTTATTGGTTGCCTCACGTAAATAATGAAGATATATAGGAGAATGGTCAGAACTGAGTTCATTTCCATGTTTAATTGAAGTTTTAACAATAACTGCACTTCCTCCACTTGTGGTGTTACTTGGATAGGGTGCATGCACATGAACCATGGTGCAATGATTAGCATGCCCGCCTTGCATACACAGGGTCGTGGGTTCAAGCCCGGTTTCAACCAAACACCAAAAAGTTTTTTAGCGGTGGATTATCCCACCTCAGTAATGCTGGTGACATTTCTGAGGGTTTCAAAGCAGCACTCAGTGATAAGAGAGAAGTTCACCACTGTGGTATCACAATGGAATAAATAGTCTAAGAGAGCCTGAAATATCGGGCTGCCACTATACCTAACCTAACCTTACTCTATTGTAGTCTTTAATTTTCACGAATGAATCTTTAACAAAATGTGTCTCGCTTATGAGACATATATCAATATTTTTTCATATAAGATGTACCGAAGCTCATCTATGTGTTTTAAGATTCCATTTGGCATTCCACTGCATAATTTTTAATGATGTCTGCATCTATTAGAATGTATTCAAAAAATTCTCCTCTAACAAGCTTAAAGGGTTGTCTAAGCGATTGCTAAACGATTCAATTGACTCTAATTTGGATAAGATTTTTGAAAGGATATATCGTGTGTAGCTTTTTTTTTATTTAATGAGCGTTATTATTTTGAACTGTGTCAGATTGCTTTTGAAGCTCTTTAGCAACAATACAGTCTCTATAACTCGCAGGACGTTGTTCACCGCAATTGTAGTATTTCGGGAGAAAGACGCATGGTTTCTCGCAATTTTTGTATTTCCAACGCGCATTTAGCGCACTTTGGTTGTTTTATATATATATATATATATATATATATATATATATATATATATATATATATATATATATATATATATATATATATATATATATATATATATATATATATATATATATATATATATATATATATATATATATATATATATATATATATATATATATATATATATATATATATATATATATATATATATATATATATATATATATATATATATATATGTATATATATATAAATAACTTTTTATAATTTTTTATGATTTTTAATGCATTCTAACATTTGTTCGAAACTTTTGACCTCAAATATTTCCAAAAATTAGCAATTTCTCTTGAATGTATTTAAACATTTGAAACAAAGAAAATTAAAATTAACCTTTAAAAATATGAAAAATGCGAGTCATAAAATATTTAATTGAAATAACTTCCCGAGTAGTTAAAATAAAGAACACATAGAATTTGAAGAAGTGATTAAGGATTTTGCCTTATTACAATGGACTGAATAGTCTAAGTGAGCCTGAAACTTAATCAGGCTGTCACTTTAACCTAACCTAACGATTTTGTCTGTCTCAAATCTGGAAGGGTTCCTCTTCTTCGATTTTGTTTTATCGTTACAGTTGCCGGTTTAAAGTACCATCAACCATCGATCGGTTATTATTTAAAATTTTTAATTCTACCTGTTTTCGTATTTTTTTACAAAAGAATTAATAAACTGAAATTTCTTGAATTCTAATAAAATTGAATTCTTATATAGATTTTTAATCACTAATCTGTGAATGCTAAGGAAGTTATGTTTGTGGCAAATATTCGCTTAATACGATCAGCAATAAAAACCTTGTTTATCATTTTTTTGTTTATTATAACAAAATAGTGTTCTGCCAAAGTCATAGGGGCCCATTATACTAATATTCCCAGGGCCTCTAAAAGGTTAAAGACGGCCCTGAAGCCAATACACTATTCACTGGGCTACGTAGCAGTTACTGTCATCAACAGACAATTATAGTTTTTCTAAACTTTTCCAAACAACTTGTCGAAAAAATTGCTAAATCCATTGCGAATTTTTGAAACTATTTGAAGCCAAACGTTTCAGATAAACGTTAGAATGCATTAAAAATCATAAAAAAAATATTTGGCAAAATATCACAAAAATGTTTAATTCACATCCAAAACACTGAATCGGATCACGCCTTAAGAAGTGAATCAAATTCAGTGCAACGGCTGCTGCAATGGTGGACATCCGTTCTATGACAGGTTAGGTTAGGATAAAGTGGCCGCCCGATTAAGATTCAGGCTCACTTAGACTATTCAGTCCATTGTGATACCACATTAACTAAATGTACCTATTTCATATGGGCACTTCTAGTTGTAACCGTTGAACCTTCTCGATTATTTTTTTCTGTTGAACCAACCAGATTGTTCCAAAAACATTAGAAGACTGCTTAAGTTAACGTTTTCCAGGTCCGCCAGTAATCTGAAGCTATATGCCCCTAAAATTTGCTTACGCCTGACACAAAATGCAGGACACTCACGCAAGAGGTGTTTTATTGATTCCTTTTCCTCCGCATCATGACAGCTCATACAATAGTCATTATACTTCACACCAATAGTTTTTGCAAAATCGCCTATCAGGCAGCGACCCGTTATAGCAGATATCAGGAGTGATATCTGACGTCTCGAGAACACTAGCATATCTAGTGTGCGGTTTAAGTTTAAATGGGGCCATATTTGCTTGGTGTCGTTACAGCCCTTGCAATTCTCCCATCGAACATTTGCCGTCATAACAGCATTCTCACGCAGCATGAGCTTGCAGGTAGCCAGGGGCATACCAACAGATTCTAGTTCCCCTGGAATATGTAAGGTAGTTCCTAGCCTTGCCAACTCATCCGCTTCGCAGTTCCCCGGTATGTTCCTATGGCCAGGCACCCATATTAGGTGAATATTGTACTGCTCAGCCATCTCGTTGAGAGATTTGCGGCAGTCTATGGCCGTTTTCGAGTTAAGGAACACAGAGTCCAAGGATTTTATTGCAGGTTGACTGTCTGAGTATATATTAATGCCAATATTTGTTGGAACATTACTTCTCAGCCAATTCACCACCTCTCTTATTGCCAATATTTCAGCCTGAAAAACACTACAGTGATTAGGTAATCTTTTCGCTATTCGAATTTCCAGATCTTTAGAATATACTCCGAACCCCACATGTCCATTCAATTTGGAGCCATCAGTATAGAAATCTATATATCTTTTATTCCCCGGGGTCTGTGTACACCACGCCTCACTGTTGGGAATTAGAGTTTCATGCCCTGTTCCTGTATATCGAACGAAAACCAGTTCGAGAGAAAGGCAGTCACTCGAATTCGAATGAATTTGGGTTTTTCTAGTTTTGAAAGTTCGATTCGTTTGTATGAGAATACATTGATTATTAAAAATGAGTATTTTTAAATTTTTGGCCTGAGAATTCATTCAAATGTTAAAAATGCTTTTACTTTTTTCTTGACACTTATTGTATATGTTCGTTTATTACTCGACAACAAAATATGAAGTGACTTGCTTTTCGAAATAAAAGAACAAAAATCAATTTTCTTTCGTTTGGAATACGAAAGAAAGCTTTCGTTCGATATACAGGAACAGGTCATCAAACTTTTTGTCGAAAAGTGGTTTTGCCAGGGTGTAATCCACTACGTTAGGCACATCTGGCATCACTACCGAACTGTGACCGTACATTTTTTCCGACCACAGCGATAGCTCGCGCAACCGCACAGCCGTTGTTGCAGCTGACTGTTTGGCCAAAATGTCTAAAGGCAATAGATGTAGCATGACATTAAGGGAGTCTGTTCTTGTCTTACTAAATGCACCTGAGATACATAAGCTCGCCATACGCTGAACTTTATCTAAACAAGTCGGTTTCTGAAGTGCCGGCCACCAGACTACAACACCATATAGCATTATAGGTCTTACTACTGCCGTGTATAGCCAATGCACAATTTTTGGTTTTAGTCCCCACTTTTTCCTATTGCCTTTTTGCACGAGTACAAAGCTACCGTGGCTTTTCTCGCCCCCTCTTCAATATTAAGCCTAAAATTCAGCTTCCTGTCCAAAATAACGCCAAGGTATTTTGCACACTCACCAAAGGGAATTTCAGTACCCCCTAAGGAAATGGGTCTAACCATGGGAGTTTTGCGATCTTCGCTGTACATGACTAGTTCTGTCTTTGCTGGATTTACACCAAGACCATTATCTTTCGCCCATTTCTCAGTCATCCGGAGAGCTCTCTGTATAATATCTCTAATTGTGGATAGGAATTTTCCTCTGACTGCTAGAGCCACATCGTCTGCGTCTGCCACCACTTTTATCCTTTCTTTTTCTAGGGAAACCAGAAGGTTGTTTATAGCAACATTCCAATGAAGAGGTGATAGAACTCCTCCTTGGGGAGTGCCTCTGTTCACATACCTTTGTATGTTTGCTTGCCCTAGTGTGGCTGAAATACGTCTCTTTGTTAGAATTTCGTCTAACAGTATACCTGGATCAACATTCAAAGTTGTCAGTCCATTTAATATCGAGCTCGGAAGGACATTATTGAACGCCCCTTCGATGTCTAGAAACGCCACGATTGTGTAGTTTTTGACAGATAGTGAGCTTTCAATAAAGCTGACTAGTTCATGCAATGCGGTCTCAGTAGACCTGCCCTTCGAGTATGCATGCTGTCGTTTCGAGAGCAAACTTGAATCCACGCTAGTTTTAAGATACATGTCTATCATCCTCTCCAGGGTCTTAAGTAGGAATGAGGATAAGCTGATTGGTCGGAAATCCTTCGTAATCCGCTCCACTGCGTGTTCGATATCATGCACAGTGCTCATATTTGTCTCTGGCATTTCCGGCATCATCAAATAGAACGATTCCCTATACCTATTCCAATCAGCTTTCCTAACATTTGGCGGAAATATGGTCTTTGAAGTAAGAACAGCCAATCTGAAACTGATGTAGCGATGATCTGAGAAGCTATGTTCCCTCAAAACTTGCCACTCAGATATCTTATCATTCAGTTCCGGAGAGGTCAACGTGACGTCCAAAACCTCTTGCCTGTTTCTGGTGACGAAGGTTGGTGCATCTCCCTTATTGCAAACTACCAGGTTAGTACGCAAAATAAACTCTATTAGCGACTCTCCCATTGTATTAGTATCACTACTTCCCCAAATACTATGATGTGCATTTGCATCGCATCACATAATGAGTTTTGTCTTTGTTTTTAGTGACTCCTCAACTAAGGTCCTAACGGCACAGGGTGGCATCTCCCTATCATGTCCCATGTAGACCGAAGATACCCAATATTTGCATTTGGATATCTCTAGACTTGATACGACAGTGTCTGCATTGCTCAATGAAGGAAGGAGAAACAAATTTAGTTCGTTTTTAGCAATTATACATGCTCGATTTATATCGTTACCGGTATTATGCAAAAGTTTGAAACCCGGAGTGCTTAATTCACAGATCTTGTTCTTATATATGTATGGTTCTTGAATAAGAACTATACCTATGTCTCCTTTCATCAGGAGAACTTTTAAGGCAACATAAGCGGCCTTACAATGGTGAAGATTTATCTGGAGGAACCGTAGAACCATCCAAATTTTCAACCACCGTCACATCAGCCGCTTCAATTGAGTCATCAAGGGCTTCCTCTTCACAGATCTCGGTGACTCTCGCAACAATCCGCGGTTCAGCTTTGGTGAGGTTTGAGCCTGTAGAAACTTCCCGCATATGATTTTCGCCATAGTCTGCAGGTTTTATGTCTCCTTCTGCTTCGCTAGGAGATGTTTTCACTGCTGACTCTACCGGGGGCTTGTCCGTTTCGGAATCCTTTGGTTGATCGCTTTTGTATACCTTCATATGGATATCATGAAAGCCATAACTTACACGTCCTTGGGCCTGGGCTAATGTGGCAGCGACTCTATGTTTAATATAAACACCGCATGTCGTCTTGGTCCATCCACCTCATCCAAACGACCAACCTTCCAATCGGCGGTTGGAGTTGTATGACAATCCCATGTTAAAAATAACATTTTGGCAACTTTTTTGTCATCGTTTTTTTGAAAATCTAAAAAAATTACCCTGGCATTTAATTTCGCAATTATTCTTGAATTTCTAAAAAGTTTATCATACTGTAAGGGAATGATAAAATGTCCATGCCTCAATTACAGAGGGCCTTTAGTACATAAGATAAGTTAAACATTATTTCTGGTTTTCAGCTTGAAAACCGAACATAGTAAAGGGTGATTCTTTTGAGGTTAGGATTTTCATGCATTAGTATTTGACAGATCACGTGGGATTTCAGACATGGTGTCAAAGAGAAAGATGCTCAGTATGCTTTGACATTTCATCATGAATAGCCGAACGATCTGCCACAACGTCGAATTTTCAGTGAATGGGCCCTAGAAAAGTTGGCAGAAAATCCGCTTTTTTATCGACAAATTTTGTTCAGCGATGAGGCTCATTTCTGGTTGAATGGCTACGTAAATAAGCAAAATTGCCGCATTTGGAGTGAAGAGCAACCAGAAGCCGTTCAAGAACTGCCCATGCATCCCGAAAAATGCACTGTTTGGTGTGGTTTGTACGCTGGTGGAATCATTGGACCGTATTTTTTCAAAGATGCTGTTGGACGCAACGTTACGGTGAATGGCGATCGCTATCGTTCGATGCTAACAAACTTTTTGTTGCCAAAAATGGAAGAACTGAACTTGGTTGACATGTGGTTTCAACAAGATGGCGCTACATGCCACACAGCTCGCGATTCTATGGCCATTTTGAGGGAAAACTTCGGAGAACAATTCATCTCAAGAAATGGACCGGTAAGTTGGCCACCAAGATCATGCGATTTGACGCCTTTAGACTATTTTTTGTGGGGCTACGTCAAGTCTAAAGTCTACAGAAATAAGCCAGCAACTATTCCAGCTTTGGAAGACAACATTTCCGAAGAAATTCGGGCTATTCCGGCCGAAATGCTCGAAAAAGTTGCCCAAAATTGGACTTTCCGAATGGACCACCTAAGACGCAGCCGCGGTCAACATTTAAATGAAATTATCTTCAAAAAGTAAATGTCATGGACCAATCTAACGTTTCAAATAAAGAACCGATGAGATTTTGCAAATTTTATGCGTTTTTTAAAAAAAAAAGTTATCAAGCTCTTAACAAATCACCCTTTACTTACTTTAAGGAAGAACAAATACTACGACATTTCGTGATTCCGTATCCATAATTTGGACTCCTTGTTTAATAATCTGCAGCCTTTAAAATACGTATTCAAAAAAAAAAAAAAAAAAAAATACTCACCAATGT
Organism: Haematobia irritans; assembly: GCF_050003625.1. NCBI lineage: Eukaryota > Metazoa > Arthropoda > Insecta > Diptera > Muscidae > Haematobia > Haematobia irritans. The sequence continues at coordinate 75,346,688 of NC_134400.1, read as the reverse complement.
TTCAATACTCTGAAAAACGTTCTTATTCCCATCGTCCGTTGTTTGTTTCATCGGTAGGTGTTCCGTATTGCTTTCTTGGGATTTAATTGGTTTATTTCTATTAAATCTACTCTCCGAACTATTTCCAAATAGCCCTCTCTTCTCCGCCATGTGTATTAGGTATTTTGCATTCAATCTTGTAATTTGTTTTCTCTGTACCAATGATAGGAAACAGCCAGTATCATTGTGCTTAATACAATTGTCTTGATTTTTGCATACATCTGGTATTTCCACCAGCATAAATTCATCTACTTCTGGAAGCGTTATTTCATTTACACAATCTTGATCATATGTTGAAGAGTCGTTTGCAGTCGTTTGCTTTGTCTCATTTGTTGCATTTCGTTTTCGAGGGGAGCTTCCCATTGCAGCAGATGGAATATTTGCAGTTTCAGCTTCCTCCAAAGCTTCCAACCGTTTCCGTTCTATAAATAGATCCCTATGCTTCTTTAAGCTTGCTTCGTTGACCATTTTTACTGCATGTTTGGTCATATCTTCATTTTCAGTATTAACTATCGAGTGAGTCTGATATAGCACAAATTGTACTTGTGGACGTGACATCGCCATTGATAGCGTACGCAATTGCTCCTCTAATATGAGAGAAACCCTGAATTTGCCATCATCGCTAATAGAGGTATCAGTTAGTATTTCAAGCATTCCCAAATCACCGCCCCGGGAACATATCAGGTCAATAGGATCAGATATTGCGCTAAATGAATTAGGAGGATTTGCAAATACTCCCACAACTGTGCGAAATCTGTTAGACTCTAAGGGAAACGACGTAAACGATTCTGCAAACAATCGTGTATTATTTATTCCCAGACCTTCAATATATCTTCTATATTGCTTCAAATTTGATCCAGCTCCGTAAACATAAAAGCAGTTTAGGCGGTTTACAGAGTAGAATAATGCAGCCAAATAAGCAGTTGAACGTGGCGAATCTATATGGGTTTGTAAAATGTCTCCCGTCAGATCATAATAGTCCAAGAGCCGTGACACAATTGATGGGCCCATAGAAAAAGTCCTGTCCTGGAACAAAATTAAGAAGTATTATTAAACCTATATTATTTCAATGCGAATTTTAACAGATTTAAGTTTCTAAACACGTGTCTGAAGATTGTGAACAGCTAAGCACTCTAACTATGCATATTAGTATTTATTTTTTAAATAATAAGTGAATAAGGGAGCCACATCATCAATATTTTATGGATTATTGCCTTTATTGTCACACTTTAATGCCGAATTCAGACACGACTTCAAGTAGGAATTATGATATGTTTTAAACAAAAACGTCTTTAAAATAAAGTGATGAAAAGCATGTTCTTAAACGCTTTTTTGCTTTCTAATTAAGATCTAAAAAGTCAACGATTTCATTAATTTTGAAGAAGAATTTTTCAGAATTATTAAAGTCATGTTGTTCTTAGTCAAACAATTTTTTATCATATTTTTTTGAGTCGCATCACTAAAATGTAAAGACAAACAGGCTTCATTGAAAAGCCTATCGACTTTCGGACAACGAAAAAAACTTTATATCAGGGAAATGCGTGTTCTACACTGAACGGAAAAACTTCATCAATATGTTGATATTGAACATTAAGTTGTTGAAATGTTTCTCCGTAATGAAGAATTTTACATCAATTTTTTATCAAATATATTCATCAATTTAATGAAATAATTTCATCATTTAAAAAAAATGTGATTTGATGTATTTTTTTTTGTTCCTTTCGATGAGCCGCAATACATTTTCATAAATATTTCTCCATGAATGTTAGCAAGATGCAGGGTTTTTTTTGTTGCGAATGCGCTATTACATATCGTACACCTGAATTTATCACTATTTTGGAAACCATGATATGTTTTAAACGCCGCCAATATTTTTCTATATTACTAAAATTTTCCGAACGTATAAATCACTACATTTAAACTCACAACACTTAAAATATCTATCACAGCAGACGACGGATTTTCTCAAAGGTATTGCTTTTGTGTGTGTTGTAGCAATAAAAGCACAAACAACTTTGCAACAAAACTAGTATATATTGTTTGAAGATTTTTGTAGTTATATTTTCTATATATATATATATATATATATATATATATATATATATATATATATATATATATATATATATATATATATATATATATATATATATATATATATATATATATATATATATATATATATATATATATATATATATATATTATATATATATATATATATATATATATATATATATATATATATATATATATATATATATATATATATATATATATATATATATATATATATATATATATATATATATATATATATATATATATATATATATATATATATATATATATATATATATATATATATATATATATATATATGTATATATATACACTTTTAACACCAAAAAAATTCGTTTGTTACAAAATTTTTATTGTTTCGATAAAAAAAAGTTATTTTTGAACCAACTACACAGTCCATTTCGTTTATATCAAACACTGCTCTTTTCTGAGAAACACTGTAGTCGAAACAGGGATCGAACCCACGACCCTTGGCATGCAAGTCGGACGTAGGTTAGGTTAGGTTAAAGTGGCAGCCCGATTAAGATTCAGGCTCACTTAGACTATTCAGTCCATTGTGATACCACATTAACTAAAAGTACCTATTACATATGGGCACTTCTAGTTTTAACCGCTGAACCTTCTTGATTATTTTTCTTTGTTGAACCAACTAGATTGTTCCAAAAACATTAGCAGACTGCTTAAGTTAACGTTTTCCAGATCCGCCAGTAATCTGAAGCTATATGCTCCTAAAAGTTGCTTGCGCTTTACACAAAATGCAGGACACTCACACAAGAGGTGTTTAATTGATTCTTTTTCCTCCGCATCATGACAGCTCATACAATAGTCATTATACTTCGCGCCAATAGTTTTTGCAAAATCTCCTATCAGGCAGCGACCCGTTATAGCAGATATCAGGAGTGATATCTGACGTCTCGAGAACATTAGCATATCTAGTGTGCGGTTTAAGTTAGGTTAGGTTAGGTTATGTGGCAGCCCGATGTATCAGGCTCACTTAGACTATTCAGCCCATTGTGATACCACAGTGGTGAACTTCTCTCTTATCACTGAGTGCTGCCCGATTCCATGTTAAGCTCAATGACAAGGGACCTCCTTTTTATAGCCGAGTCCGAACGGCGTTCCACATTCCAGTGAAACCACTTAGAGAAGCTTTGAAACCCTCAGAAATGTCACCTGCATTACTGAGGTGGGATAATCCACCGCTGAAAAACTTTTTGGTGTTCGGTCGTAGCAGGAATCGAACCCACGACCTTGTGTATGCAAGGCGGGCATGCTAACCATTGCACCACGGTGGCTCCCGCGGTTTAAGTTGAAATGGGGCCATATTTGCTTGGTGTCGTTACAACCCTTGCAATTCTCCCATCGAACATTTGCCATCATAACAGCCTTCTCACGCAGCATGAGCTTGCAGGTAGCTAGGGGCATACCAACAAATTCTAGTTCCCCTGGAATATGTAAGGTAGTCCCTAGCCTTGCCAACTCATCGGCTTCGCAGTTCCCCGGTATGTTCCTATGGCCAGGCACCCATATTAGGTGAATATTGTACTGCTCAGCCATCTCATTGAGAGATTTGCGGCAATCGATGGCCGTTTTCGAGTTGAGGAACACAGAGTCCAAGGATTTTATTGCAGGTTGACTGTCTGAGTATATATTAATGCCCACATTTTTTGGAACATTACTTCTCAGCCAATTCGCCACCTCTCTTATTGCTAATATTTCAGCCTGAAAAACACTACAGTGATTAGGTAATCTTTTCGCTATTTGAAGTTCCAAATCATTAGAATATACTCCGAAACCCACTTGTCCATCCAATTTGGAGCCATCAGTGTAGAAATCTATGTATTCTTTATTCCCCGGGGTCTGTGTGCACCACGCCTCACTGTTGGGGATTAGAGTCTCAAACTTTTTGTCGAAAAGTGGACTCGCCAAAGTGTAATCCACTACGTTAGGCACATCTGACATTGTTTTGAGGACAGAACTGTGACCGTAACCTTTTTCCGACCACAGCGATAGTTCGCGCAACCGCACAGCCGTTGTTGCAGCTGACTGTTTGGTCAAAATGTCTAAAGGCAATAGATGCAGCATGACATTAAGGGAATTTGTTCCTGTCTTGCTGAATGCGCCTGAAATACACAAACACGCCATACGCTGAACTTTATCTAAACCAGTCGGTTTCTGAAGTGCCGGCCACCAGACTACAACACCATATAGCATTATAGGTCTAACCACTGCCGTGTATAGCCAATGCACAATTTTTGGTTTTAGTCCCCACTTTTTTCCTATTGCCTTTTTGCACGAGTACAAAGCTACAGTTGCCTTCCTCGCCCTTTCTTCAATATTAAGCTTAAAGTTCAGCTTCCTGTCCAAAATAACGCCAAGGTATTTTGCACAATCACCAAAGGGAATTTCAATACCCCCTAAGGAAATAGGCCTAACCGTGGGAGTTTTGCGATCTTTGCAGTACATGACTAATTCTGTCTTTGCAGGATTTACCCCAAGACCATTGTCTTTCGCCCATTGTTCAGTCATCCGGAGGGCCCTCTGAATAATATCTCTGATTGTGGATGGGAATTTTCCCCTGACTGCCAGAGCTACATCATCTGCGTATGCCACCACTTTTATCCTTTCTTTTTCTAGAGTAACCAGAAGGCTATTTATAGCAACATTCCAAAGAAGAGGTGATAGAACTCCTCCTTGGGGAGTGCCTCTGTTCACATACTTTTGTATGTTTGCTTGTCCTAGTGTGGCTGAAATACGTCTCTTCATTAGCAGTTCGTCTAACAGGATCAACATTCAGAGTTGTCAGTCCATTTAATATCGAGCTCGGATGAACATTATTGAACGCCCCTTCGATGTCTAGAAACGCCACGATTGTGTATTCTTTGACAGATAGTGAGCTTTCAATAAAGCTGACTAGTTCATGTAGTGCGGTCTCAGTAGACCTGCCCTTCGAGTATGCATGCTGTCGTTTCGAGAACAAACTTGAATCGATGCTAGTTCTAAGATAAATATCTATCATCCTCTCCAGAGTCTTAAGTAGGAATGAGGATAAGCTGATTGGTCGGAAATCCTTCGCCCTCGAGTGAGAGGCTTTTCCCGCTTTAGGTATGAAGACGACTTTTGTTTCCCTCCACTTTCCTGGGATATATGATAAGTTGATACATCCTTTATATATCACCGACAACCAGGGGATAATTTTGTCAGTTACAGCTTGTAACTCCGCCGGAGTAATTCCATCAGGTCCAGGGGATTTGAATGGTCCAAAGCTATTTAGCGCCCATCTTATTCTAGTTTCCGATACAATTTCCTCGACAGGAAACGACGGCTGAGCAACTGTGGCACCGCCAGTACATGGTTCAACCGTCTGATTTCCAGGAAAATGTGTGTCCAATAGTACCTCCAGCGTCTCCTCACTGGACGTTGTCCAATTGCCCTCCGTTGTTTTAATGAAACCTGGAGCGGAGTTGGTGGATGCTAGAACCTTCCGTAGTCTGGAAGCCTCGGACGTATTCTCAATACTGCTGCAGTAATCATTCCAAGAGTTATGCTGAGCCTTTCTCAGTTCTCGCTTGTATCCTCTCAGAATCTTCTTGTAAGCGTCCCAGTCCTCAGAAGCTCTGGTGGACTTTGCCTTGTTAAAGAGCTTCCTGCAGGATTTCCTCATATTACTTAATTCCGTAGACCACCATGGTGGTCGATGTTTCCCCCTTGGCTTTCCTCTAGGGCATGCAGCTTTCAGTGAGATGTTGAAGGCCTTAGTAATCCGCTCCACTGCGTATTCGATATCTTGTACATTTCTCATATTTGTCTCTGTTATTTCCGGTATCATCATATTGAACGATTCCCTATACCTATTCCAGTCAGCTTTCCTAACATTTGGCGGAAATATGATCCTGGTGATATGAACATCAAATTTGAAACTGATGTAGCGATGATCTGAGAAGCTGTGTTCACTTAAAACCTGCCACTCAGATATCATTTCATTCAGTTCTTGCGAGGCCAAGGTGATGTCCAAAACCTCTTGCCTGTTTTTAGTGACAAAGGTTGGGACATCTCCCTTGTTGCAAACTACCAGATTAGTACGCAAAATAAACTCTATTAGCGACTCTCCCCTTGCATTAGGATCACTACTTCCCCATATACTATGATGTGCATTCGCATCGCATCCCATAATGAGTTTCGTCTTTGTTTTCCGTGACTCCTCCACTAAGGTCTTAACGGCATATGGAGGCATCTCCCTGTCATGTCCCATGTAGACCGAAGATACCCAATATTTGCATTTGGCTATTTCTAAACTGGCAACGACAGTGTCTGTATTGCACATTGAAGGAAGCAGAAACAAGTTGAGCTCGTTTTTAGCAATTATACAGGCTCGATTTACATCATTACCACTATACTGCAATAGTTTGAACCCCGGAGTACTTAATTCACATATTTTGTTTTTATAAACATATGGTTCTTGAATAAGAACTATATCTATGTCCCCTTTCATCAGGAGAACTTTTAAGGCAGCACATGCAGCCTTACAATGATGAAGATTTATCTGGAGGATCCGTAGGACCATCGAGATTTTCAACAACCGTCACATCAGCCGCTTCAATCGAGTCATCAAGAATGTCCTCTTCAGAGATATCGGTGACTCTCGCAATAACCATAGGTTCAACTTTGGTGAGTTCTGAGGCAGTAGAAGCCTCCTCACGCATACGGTATCTATCGATGTCTTCAAATGTCTTGGTATCCCCCTCGACTTCGCAAGAGGATCCGCTTACTTCTGATTCAGACAGAGGCTTGTCCATTTCTGAATCCTTTAGCTGATCGTTTTTATACACCTTCATTTGGATATAATGAAAGCCATAACATACACGGCCCTGGGACTTTGCTAGATGTGGCAAAGACTGAGTGTTCAATATAAACACTGCATGCCGTCTTGGCCCATCCACTTCATCCAAACGGCCAACCTTCCAATCAGCTGTTGGAAGATCTGGATTGCATTGTTTCAGTCTATTTAAAATAGATTCAGGGTCAGGAGGGTTTGCAGGTATCCACGCATGTGCTCTTGGTCTAGCCGGTATGTCTTTCTTCTCGACTAACTCTAGAGCAGCTCCTTCCCAAACTTCACCAATTAGTATCAGAGCAGCTTTAAAACATTCTATAGACCTCTGGTCCTCAAATGCGACTAGCTTAAATCGTCCTTGATACCAACCAGCCTCTTGGTGTCGAGGATCTGGACCGGGAAACTTTTCCAGCACCTGTGAGTAGACGCCAGACAAAGCATTCTCAATTTCCCCCCATTTTTGCTTTGGAACCATACCGTCCAATGCTCCTTTATTAATGATAGCCATCACAAGGCTGTCTTTAGCAACTGAGGCAAACGATCGTTGATCCCTTCCATCCAGCTCATCCGGTGATCGTTCCCTTTTTCCAGCCTCAAGAATTCCTTGAGCCCATTTTAAGGAATCGCTTTGTTTAGCCGACAACGTGCTTGGGTCGACTGATCCTAATTTCTTTAGGATAAACAAAGCATTTCTGCGTTCTATGAATCTCTTTCGTGAGGGATTACCTCCTTTTGATGCCGTTACCTTGGAAAAGGTCCGACTTGTCAAATTGTCGCCACCTGTCGACCCGTCTACAGGTCGACTAATTGGGCCTAACTCTTGGTCATTGCCCAAATCTATAACTCCAGTCGATACTCGTCCACTGGGCCCTGAAGTTAGCAACCCAGTGGATGTCTTTGAATTTCTCTGCATGGTGGCCTAATATCCCACCACACTTGAAATTCGTAGTAGGTACTTATTACGATGATTTTATCCGCTATTAAAAAACACGTCCGTTCCGTTCGACGGTTGAAATAAGATAGTCGGACGTAGCAACCACTGCTCCACGGTGCCCAACTAAATGAATTTTTCTGTTAAATAAACTTTGTTTAATCGGCTCGTGGGTGCCGCAAGCTATGCTATATAAATATAACTTATATGGGTAATTCTCTATTGATGACAATAACGGCTACATAGCTCAGTGGATAGTAGTAGTAGTATTTATTAATATTTTTCATAAACAGTTACAATGTGTATAATACTCTGGTTTGGTTTTCATTTATTATAAATACAATTATTTTCAGTTATCTTGAAGACTTTGACATATCGTCGTTAGTCTACATGTGAATTTAATTTTACGTTGTACATATGTAATATGAAATACTATTTAATAATTGAATTCAGATATTAATCCTAGTCTGTACTTCAATGCCATTCTTGTGAACTTTGCCACACTGTTAGAAAAATATGTTTTTCATATGTTCCGATATAAACAAAATGTGTTTCGGGCACAATTTTGAAACACAATATATTTAAGTGCAAACATGTAATGTTCCTAAACTAACACTAAATGTTTGGGACATCTATGTTAATATGTTAGAATATATTATGTTTGGGGCATGCATGTTTCATAAAAATCATATGTGTGAATGCAAACATATATAAATTTACAAATTTCGACTAAACATACATATGTTGTGATATTTTTTTCAGAGAGCGACAGAGAGAGAGTATAGAGAAAGAAATAGAGATGGAAACCGGGAGAGTTGACGAAAGATATCAACATAACACAGCAAAAGATTCAAAAGAGAACAATTTCTGTGAAACCGCTTGTATGTTGTTTCGGAAAACTGTTTTATGATCAGGCCAAAAATTTGATATGCTTAAGTCTAAATATTATTTAATTTGAATAAAGAGAATAGATGTTCGGCCTTTTCGCCTTGAGAGCAGCATTTTATTTATGTGTGGACATGTGTTTTGTTTATCATTTTGGCACTATGGGCACAATTTTTCGTTAAAGGAAACAGGGGTCTTCATAAAAATAACAAGGGCACTATACTCTTTCTAGAGTTGGGACAGTAAAATAAAATAAGGAGGAAATAGTGAAAAATTACAAAGTAAAATGTATAAAAACAAAGTTTAGTTCCTCCTTATTAATAAGTAGTCCACGAGGAGTTGACGGACACCTTCAAATATAAAAGCGGGCATTAAGTTCGAGTTTTGCAGCTAAAACAATTTAAAAAATTTATTTTCTTTAAAATGAATTATTAAACAAAAATAAAAGGCATTTTATGGCGATGTTGTTAAATGCTAGTAAAAAACTGTTCACGCCTAAATAAATTTATGTTTATATTATAAAATTTTTTATGTATGTTTATACTCGACTCCACGTTCTTCTTTTGTTAGAGTTTTTGAATTCCTTCCAACAGTTTTTGTTACAAAATTGTTATTTTTGCAATAAAAAAATAATATTTTATCCAAAAATCAGTCAATTTCGTTTATACCAAGCACTGTTACTGACTATAAATCTTTCTAATAACCCACATTTCGAAGTTTCATTATAAAAATTGAATATAGTATAAATATAAATGTGTAAATTAAAAACAAAAAACAAAAAAGTGTTCGGTCGGAGTAGGGATTGAACCCACGACCCTTTGCATGCAAGGCAGACATGCTAACCACTGCTCCACGTAGCAAACAAATGTATGTTTCTGTTAAATAATGTTATGTTTGCATGGGCTCGTGGGCGCTGCAAACTATGCTATATAAATGTAACTTATAACGATAATTATCTACTGGTGACTATAACAGCTACGTAGCCCAGTGGATAGTGTGTTGGCTTACAAACTGTATGGTCCTCGGTTCGATTCTCCGTGCAGGCGAAAGGTAAAATTTATAAAAGTGAATAATTTCTTCAACATTATTTGTATTACAGAAAAAGGTGCCAAGAACTAAAATATTTCGTGAAAGTGAAAATTACGAGTATGTTAGGGAATGAGCACAATCGTCTTTGCGAAAAATTCTTCCAAGCATATAATATTTTTGGGCTCAATATGCTTCCAAACATATAATATGTTCACATAAAACAAACATATTAATGTTTCGGCAGTATCCAATAATATATGTGCTTCCTGCAAAATATGTTTGGAACATATGTTAAAGAAGCGATTTTTTTTGAGGGTGCAGACATGCCCATTCTACAATCTTTCCATCAAACAAATTTTTTATCTCCTCGTCTGATAAAATCTCTTTTTAAAGATAGGTTTTTCTTATTTCCCTCAAAATTGGACATCTGCCTATAAAGTGCTGAAAATTTTCGTTCTCTTGTGTGTTGCACAGCGAACACATTTCTGAGCCATTGTTATTGAACCTGTTGCCATTTAAAATTGTTGTTTCTGTTCTAATTTGCATTATTAATCGTATGTCCTCGACTGTGTTGGTTATGCTCAAAGAATTTTTCCCTGCGATGAGTCCAAATTTCTATACATTCTTCGGGTGTTCTGTTTTCTTAACACGTACCCATTTATGTTCTTTAATCTTAGTGCTTGTAGCAGCTTGTTTTCGTTTTCTTTCCATATCGACCAGTTCAGATTATTTGTTGTCCACTCGATATTAAAATTCGTTCCCATGTCATTTAGATCTTTTGCCCAGAATATTCTTTTGTTTAATATTTTCTTTGATAGTAAAAGCGGTAATCGAGGTTCCTGATATACAAAGAGAGTCTTAAATAAATAACGTAGATGCAATTCTAGTGTGAAAATATGCCCATTTTCGAGAGCTGTTTCTAGCATTATAGCGTACGTTGGCATGCAATCTGGCAGTTTGAGTATTCTCTTGATGAAGAATATCTACAATTTGTCGACTTCTTCAAAGTGTTTGCCACCCCACACTTGCGTCGCGTATGTCTGTATTGATCTGCTGACAGCTAAGAAGAGTTTCCACTTTGCTGCAAGGGAGACTTCACGTTTACTAAGGAAATCATTCCACGTGCAGTTTATACTATTTTTGGCAGCTAGGTTCCTTTTTTCCACATGTTTGGTGAAATGTTGGCGGGTGTTAAAGTTACGCCTAAATAACTATATTCTGACGTTATCGTTAACGCGCTCGATAGGAACGTCCAGTTTTCGTTTCTACTTAGTCGGCCTCCTCTTCTGAACATCATTACTTGTGACTTGGTTAGATTTACTTCTACCGACCAGAGCTTACAATAACTTTCCAAATTGTGAATCATTCTTTGCAGAACTTCTGGTCCATCGGCTAGTATTACTATGTCATCGGCGTAAAGCAGCAATCTGATATTTAATTGGTCTATTGTTACACCTTCATCTAACGCATCGTGCAAGTCATTTAGATATAGCGCGAATAAGAGCGGGGACATTAAACATCCTTGTTTAACACCAGATGTTGTATTGAAATAATCTGAAAGTTCGTTTCGAGTCCAGAATGCCGAAGTCGTATTATTGTATACGTTTTCAATAAATCGAACAGCTTTCGTAGATACACCTAACATATATAACTTGTAGATTAGCGCTTTTCTCGATATATTGTCGAACGCAGCCTTGAAATCTACAAAAAAGGCATAAGTTTTCTTTTTCCGGGTGAAATTAAAATGAACGATTGAGGACAAATTATATATATATATATATTTTTTTTTTTTTTTTTTTTGATTATTTCAACCGTCGACCGGAACGGACGTGTTTTTTAATAGCGGATAAAATCATCGTAATAAGTACCTACTACGAATTTCAAGTGTGGTGGGATATTAGGCCACCATGCAGAGAAATTCAAAGACATCCACTGGGTTGCTAACTTCAGGGCCCAGTGGACGGGTATCGACTGGAGTTATAAATTTGGGCAATGACCAAGAGTTAGGCCCAATTAGTCGACCTGTAGACGGGTCGACAGGTGGCGACAATTTGACAAGTCGGACCTTTTCCAAGGTAACGGCCTCAAAAGGAGGTAATCCCTCACGAAAGAGATTCAAAGAACGCAGAAATGCTCTGTTTATCCTAAAGAAATTAGGATCAGTCGACCCAAGCACGTTGTCGGCTAAACAAAGCGATTCCTTAAAATGGGCTCAAGGAATTCTTGAGGCTGGAAAAAGGGAACGATCACCGGATGAGCTGCCATCCTCCAAAAGGGATCAACGATCGTTTGCCTCAGTTGCTAAAGACAGCCTTGTGATGGCTATCATAAATAAAGGAGCATTGGACGGTATGGTTCCAAAGCAAAAATGGGGGGAAATTGAGAATGCTTTGTCTGGCGTCTACTCACAGGTGCTGGAAAAGTTTCCCGGCCCAGATCCTCGACACCAAGAGGCTGGTTGGTATCAAGGACGATTTAAGCTAGTCGCATTTGAGGACCAGAGGTCTATAGAATGTTTTAAAGCTGCTCTGATACTAATTGGTGAAGTTTGGGAAGGAGCTGCTCTAGAGTTAGTTGAGAAGAAAGACATACCGGCTAGACCAAGAGCACATGCGTGGATACCTGCAAACCCTCCTGACCCTGAATCTATTTTAAATAGACTGAAACAATGCAATCCAGATCTTCCAACAGCTGATTGGAAGGTTGGCCGTTTGGATGAAGTGGATGGGCCAAGACGGCATGCAGTGTTTATATTGAACACTCAGTCTTTGCCACATCTAGCAAAGTCCCAGGGCCGTGTATGTTATGGCTTTCATTATATCCAAATGAAGGTGTATAAAAACGATCAGCTAAAGGATTCAGAAATGGACAAGACTCTGTCTGAATCAGAAGTAAGCGGATCCTCTTGCGAAGTCGAGGGGGATACCAAGACATTTGAAGACATGGATAGATACCGTATGCGTGAGGAGGCTTCTACTGCCTCAGAACTCACCAAAGTTGAACCTATGGTTATTGCGACAGTCACCGATATCTCTGAAGAGGACATTCTTGATGACTCGATTGAAGCGGCTGATGTGACGGTTGTTGAAAATCTCGATGGTCCTACGGATCCTCCAGATAAATCTTCATCATTGTAAGGCTGCATGTGCTGCCTTAAAAGTTCTCCTGATGAAAGGGGACATAGATATAGTTCTTATTCAAGAACCATATGTTTATAAAAACAAAATATGTGAATTAAGTACTCCGGGGTTCAAACTATTGCAGTATACTGGTAATGATGTAAATCGAGCCTGTATAATGGCTAAAAACGAGCTCAACTTGTTTCTGCTTCCTTCAATGTGCAATACAGACACTGTCGTTGCAAGTTTAGAAATAGCCAAATGCAAATATTGGGTATCTTCGGTCTACATGGGACATGACAGGGAGATGCCTCCATATGCCGTTAAGACCTTAGTGGAGGAGTCACTGAAAACAAAGACGAAACTCATTATGGGATGCGATGCGAATGCACATCATAGTATATGGGGAAGTAGTGATACTAATGCAAGGGGAGAGTCGCTAATAGAGTTTATTTTGCGTACTAATCTGGTAGTTTGCAACAAGGGAGATGTCCCAACCTTTGTCACTAAAAACAGGCAAGAGGTTTTGGACATCACCTTGGCCTCGCAAGAACTGAATGAAATGATATCTGAGTGGCAGGTTTTAAGTGAACACAGCTTCTCAGATCATCGCTACATCAGTTTTAAATTTGATGTTCATATCACCAAGATCATATTTCCGCCAAATGTTAGGAAAGCTGACTGGAATAGGTATAGGGAATCGTTCAATATGATGATACCGGAAATAACAGAGACAAATATGAGAAATGTGCAAGATATCGAACACGCAGTGGAGCGGATTACTAAGGCCTTCAACATCTCACTGAAAGCTGCATGCCCTAGAGGAAAGCCAAGGGGGAAACATCGACCACCATGGTGGTCTACGGAAATAAGTAACATGAGGAAATCCTGCAGGAAGCTCTTTAACAAGGCAAAGTCCACCAGAGCCCCTGAGGACTGGGACGCTTACAAGAAGAATCTGAGAGGATACAAGCGAGAACTGAGAAAGGCTCAGCATAACTCTTGGAATGCTTACTGCAGCAGTATTGAGAATACGTCCGAGGCTTCCAGACTACGGAAGGTTCTAGCATCCACCAACTCCGCTCCAGGTTTCATTAAAACATCGGAGGGCAATTGGACAACGTCCAGTGAGGAGACGCTGGAGGTACTATTGGACACACATTTTCCTGGAAATCAGACGGTTGAACCATGTACTGGCGGTGCCACAGTTGCTCAGCGGTCGTTTCCTGTCGAGGACATTGTATCGGAAACTAGAATAAGATGGGCGCTAAATAGCTTTGGACCATTCAAATCCCCTGGACCTGATGGAATTACTCCGGCGGAGTTACAAGCTGTAACTGACAAAATTATCCCCTGGTTGTCGGTGATATATAAAGGATGTATCAACTTATCATATATCCCAGGAAAGTGGAGGGAAACAAAAGTCGTTTTCATACCTAAAGCGGGAAAAGCCTCTCACTCGAGGGCGAAGGATTTCCGACCAATCAGCTTATCCTCATTCCTACTTAAGACTCTGGAGAGGATGATAGATATTTATCTTAGAACTAGCATCGATTCAAGTTTGTTCTCGAAACGACAGCATGCATACTCGAAGGGCAGGTCTACTGAGACCGCACTACATGAACTAGTCAGCTTTATTGAGAGCTCACTATCTGTCAAAGAATACACAATCGTGGCGTTTCTAGACATCGAAGGGGCGTTCAATAATGTCCATACGAGCTCGATATTAAATGGACTGAATGTTGATCCAAGTATACTCAGGCTGTTAGACGAACTGCTAATGAAGAGACGTATTTCAGCCACACTAGGACAAGCAAACATACAAAAGTATGTGAACAGAGGCACTCCCCAAGGAGGAGTTCTATCACCTCTTCTTTGGAATGTTGCTATAAATAGCCTTCTGGTTACTCTAGAAAAAGAAAGGATAAAAGTGGTGGCATACGCAGATGATGTAGCTCTGGCAGTCAGGGGAAAATTCCCATCCACAATCAGAGATATTATTCAGAGGGCCCTCCGGATGACTGAACAATGGGCGAAAGACAATGGTCTTGGGGTAAATCCTGCAAAGACAGAATTAGTCATGTACTGCAAAGATCGCAAAACTCCCACGGTTAGGCCTATTTCCTTA
This sequence comes from Haematobia irritans, assembly GCF_050003625.1. Classification (NCBI taxonomy): domain Eukaryota; kingdom Metazoa; phylum Arthropoda; class Insecta; order Diptera; family Muscidae; genus Haematobia; species Haematobia irritans. Next base: position 75,331,641 of record NC_134400.1, on the reverse strand, counting down.
GGGGGTATTGAAATTCCCTTTGGTGATTGTGCAAAATACCTTGGCGTTATTTTGGACAGGAAGCTGAACTTTAAGCTTAATATTGAAGAAAGGGCGAGGAAGGCAACTGTAGCTTTGTACTCGTGCAAAAAGGCAATAGGAAAAAAGTGGGGACTAAAACCAAAAATTGTGCATTGGCTATACACGGCAGTGGTTAGACCTATAATGCTATATGGTGTTGTAGTCTGGTGGCCGGCACTTCAGAAACCGACTGGTTTAGATAAAGTTCAGCGTATGGCGTGTTTGTGTATTTCAGGCGCATTCAGCAAGACAGGAACAAATTCCCTTAATGTCATGCTGCATCTATTGCCTTTAGACATTTTGGCCAAACAGTCAGCTGCAACAACGGCTGTGCGGTTGCGCGAACTATCGCTGTGGTCGGAAAAAGGTTACGGTCACAGTTCTGTCCTCAAAATAATGTCAGATGTGCCTAACGTAGTGGATTACACTTTGGCGAGTCCACTTTTCGACAAAAAGTTTGAGACTCTAATCCCCAACAGTGAGGCGTGGTGCACACATACCCCGGGGAATAAAGAATATATAGATTTCTACACTGATGGCTCCAAATTGGATGGACAAGTGGGTTTCGGAGTATATTCTAATGATCTGGAACTTCAAATAGCGAAAAGATTACCTAATCACTGCATGCCGTCTTGGCCCATCCACTTCATCCAAACGGCCAACCTTCCAATCAGCTGTTGGAAGATCTGGATTGCATTGTTTCAGTCTATTTAAAATAGATTCAGGGTCAGGAGGGTTTGCAGGTATCCACGCATGTGCTCTTGGTCTAGCCGGTATGTCTTTCTTCTCGACTAACTCTAGAGCAGCTCCTTCCCAAACTTCACCAATTAGTATCAGAGCAGCTTTAAAACATTCTATAGACCTCTGGTCCTCAAATGCGACTAGCTTAAATCGTCCTTGATACCAACCAGCCTCTTGGTGTCGAGGATCTGGACCGGGAAACTTTTCCAGCACCTGTGAGTAGACGCCAGACAAAGCATTCTCAATTTCCCCCCATTTTTGCTTTGGAACCATACCGTCCAATGCTCCTTTATTAATGATAGCCATCACAAGGCTGTCTTTAGCAACTGAGGCAAACGATCGTTGATCCCTTCCATCCAGCTCATCCGGTGATCGTTCCCTTTTTCCAGCCTCAAGAATTCCTTGAGCCCATTTTAAGGAATCGCTTTGTTTAGCCGACAACGTGCTTGGGTCGACTGATCCTAATTTCTTTAGGATAAACAAAGCATTTCTGCGTTCTTTGAATCTCTTTCGTGAGGGATTACCTCCTTTTGATGCCGTTACCTTGGAAAAGGTCCGACTTGTCAAATTGTCGCCACCTGTCGACCCGTCTACAGGTCGACTAATTGGGCCTAACTCTTGGTCATTGCCCAAATCTATAACTCCAGTCGATACTCGTCCACTGGGCCCTGAAGTTAGCAACCCAGTGGATGTCTTTGAATTTCTCTGCATGGTGGCCTAATATCCCACCACACTTGAAATTCGTAGTAGGTACTTATTACGATGATTTTATCCGCTATTAAAAAACACGTCCGTTCCGTTCGACGGTTGAAATAAGATAGTCGGACGTAGCAACCACTGCTCCACGGTGCCCAACTAAATGAATTTTTCTGTTAAATAAACTTTGTTTAATCGGCTCGTGGGTGCCGCAAGCTATGCTATATAAATATAACTTATATGGGTAATTCTCTATTGATGACAATAACGGCTACATAGCTCAGTGGATAGTAGTAGTAGTATTTATTAATATTTTTCATAAACAGTTACAATGTGTATAATACTCTGGTTTGGTTTTCATTTATTATAAATACAATTATTTTCAGTTATCTTGAAGACTTTGACATATCGTCGTTAGTCTACATGTGAATTTAATTTTACGTTGTACATATGTAATATGAAATACTATTTAATAATTGAATTCAGATATTAATCCTAGTCTGTACTTCAATGCCATTCTTGTGAACTTTGCCAGACATGCCCATTCTACAATCTTTCCATCAAACAAATTTTTTATCTCCTCGTCTGATAAAATCTCTTTTTAAAGATAGGTTTTTCTTATTTCCCTCAAAATTGGACATCTGCCTATACAAAATTGGACATCTGCCTATAAAGTGCTGAAAATTTTCGTTCTCTTGTGTGTTGCACAGCGAACACATTTCTGAGCCATTGTTATTGAACCTGTTGCCATTTAAAATTGTTGTTTCTGTTCTAATTTGCATTATTAATCGTATGTCCTCGACTGTGTTGGTTATGCTCAAAGAATTTTTCCCTGCGATGAGTCCAAATTTCTATACATTCTTCGGGTGTTCTGTTTTCTTAACACGTACCCATTTATGTTCTTTAATCTTAGTGCTTGTAGCAGCTTGTTTTCGTTTTCTTTCCATATCGACCAGTTCAGATTATTTGTTGTCCACTCGATATTAAAATTCGTTCCCATGTCATTTAGATCTTTTGCCCAGAATATTCTTTTGTTTAATATTTTCTTTGATAGTAAAAGCGGTAATCGAGGTTCCTGATATACAAAGAGAGTCTTAAATAAATAACGTAGATGCAATTCTAGTGTGAAAATATGCCCATTTTCGAGAGCTGTTTCTAGCATTATAGCGTACGTTGGCATGCAATCTGGCAGTTTGAGTATTCTCTTGATGAAGAATATCTACAATTTGTCGACTTCTTCAAAGTGTTTGCCACCCCACACTTGCGTCGCGTATGTCTGTATTGATCTGCTGACAGCTAAGAAGAGTTTCCACTTTGCTGCAAGGGAGACTTCACGTTTACTAAGGAAATCATTCCACGTGCAGTTTATACTATTTTTGGCAGCTAGGTTCCTTTTTTCCACATGTTTGGTGAAATGTTGGCGGGTGTTAAAGTTACGCCTAAATAACTATATTCTGACGTTATCGTTAACGCGCTCGATAGGAACGTCCAGTTTTCGTTTCTACTTAGTCGGCCTCCTCTTCTGAACATCATTACTTGTGACTTGGTTAGATTTACTTCTACCGACCAGAGCTTACAATAACTTTCCAAATTGTGAATCATTCTTTGCAGAACTTCTGGTCCATCGGCTAGTATTACTATGTCATCGGCGTAAAGCAGCAATCTGATATTTAATTGGTCTATTGTTACACCTTCATCTAACGCATCGTGCAAGTCATTTAGATATAGCGCGAATAAGAGCGGGGACATTAAACATCCTTGTTTAACACCAGATGTTGTATTGAAATAATCTGAAAGTTCGTTTCGAGTCCAGAATGCCGAAGTCGTATTATTGTATACGTTTTCAATAAATCGAACAGCTTTCGTAGATACACCTAACATATATAACTTGTAGATTAGCGCTTTTCTCGATATATTGTCGAACGCAGCCTTGAAATCTACAAAAAAGGCATAAGTTTTCTTTTTCCGGGTGAAATTAAAATGAACGATTGAGGACAAATTATATATATATATATATATTTTTTTTTTTTTTGATTATTTCAACCGTCGACCGGAACGGACGTGTTTTTTAATAGCGGATAAAATCATCGTAATAAGTACCTACTACGAATTTCAAGTGTGGTGGGATATTAGGCCACCATGCAGAGAAATTCAAAGACATCCACTGGGTTGCTAACTTCAGGGCCCAGTGGACGGGTATCGACTGGAGTTATAAATTTGGGCAATGACCAAGAGTTAGGCCCAATTAGTCGACCTGTAGACGGGTCGACAGGTGGCGACAATTTGACAAGTCGGACCTTTTCCAAGGTAACGGCATCAAAAGGAGGTAATCCCTCACGAAAGAGATTCAAAGAACGCAGAAATGCTCTGTTTATCCTAAAGAAATTAGGATCAGTCGACCCAAGCACGTTGTCGGCTAAACAAAGCGATTCCTTAAAATGGGCTCAAGGAATTCTTGAGGCTGGAAAAAGGGAACGATCACCGGATGAGCTGCCATCCTCCAAAAGGGATCAACGATCGTTTGCCTCAGTTGCTAAAGACAGCCTTGTGATGGCTATCATAAATAAAGGAGCATTGGACGGTATGGTTCCAAAGCAAAAATGGGGGGAAATTGAGAATGCTTTGTCTGGCGTCTACTCACAGGTGCTGGAAAAGTTTCCCGGCCCAGATCCTCGACACCAAGAGGCTGGTTGGTATCAAGGACGACTTAAGCTAGTCGCATTTGAGGACCAGAGGTCTATAGAATGTTTTAAAGCTGCTCTGATACTAATTGGTGAAGTTTGGGAAGGAGCTGCTCTAGAGTTAGTTGAGAAGAAAGACATACCGGCTAGACCAAGAGCACATGCGTGGATACCTGCAAACCCTCCTGACCCTGAATCTATTTTAAATAGACTGAAACAATGCAATCCAGATCTTCCAACAGCTGATTGGAAGGTTGGCCGTTTGGATGAAGTGGATGGGCCAAGACGGCATGCAGTGTTTATATTGAACACTCAGTCTTTGCCACATCTAGCAAAGTCCCAGGGCCGTGTATGTTATGGCTTTCATTATATCCAAATGAAGGTGTATAAAAACGATCAGCTAAAGGATTCAGAAATGGACAAGACTCTGTCTGAATCAGAAGTAAGCGGATCCTCTTGCGAAGTCGAGGGGGATACCAAGACATTTGAAGACATGGATAGATACCGTATGCGTGAGGAGGCTTCTACTGCCTCAGAACTCACCAAAGTTGAACCTATGGTTATTGCGACAGTCACCGATATCTCTGAAGAGGACATTCTTGATGACTCGATTGAAGCGGCTGATGTGACGGTTGTTGAAAATCTCGATGGTCCTACGGATCCTCCAGATAAATCTTCATCATTGTAAGGCTGCATGTGCTGCCTTAAAAGTTCTCCTGATGAAAGGGGACATAGATATAGTTCTTATTCAAGAACCATATGTTTATAAAAACAAAATATGTGAATTAAGTACTCCGGGGTTCAAACTATTGCAGTATACTGGTAATGATGTAAATCGAGCCTGTATAATGGCTAAAAACGAGCTCAACTTGTTTCTGCTTCCTTCAATGTGCAATACAGACACTGTCGTTGCAAGTTTAGAAATAGCCAAATGCAAATATTGGGTATCTTCGGTCTACATGGGACATGACAGGGAGATGCCTCCATATGCCGTTAAGACCTTAGTGGAGGAGTCACTGAAAACAAAGACGAAACTCATTATGGGATGCGATGCGAATGCACATCATAGTATATGGGGAAGTAGTGATACTAATGCAAGGGGAGAGTCGCTAATAGAGTTTATTTTGCGTACTAATCTGGTAGTTTGCAACAAGGGAGATGTCCCAACCTTTGTCACTAAAAACAGGCAAGAGGTTTTGGACATCACCTTGGCCTCGCAAGAACTGAATGAAATGATATCTGAGTGGCAGGTTTTAAGTGAACACAGCTTCTCAGATCATCGCTACATCAGTTTTAAATTTGATGTTCATATCACCAAGATCATATTTCCGCCAAATGTTAGGAAAGCTGACTGGAATAGGTATAGGGAATCGTTCAATATGATGATACCGGAAATAACAGAGACAAATATGAGAAATGTGCAAGATATCGAACACGCAGTGGAGCGGATTACTAAGGCCTTCAACATCTCACTGAAAGCTGCATGCCCTAGAGGAAAGCCAAGGGGGAAACATCGACCACCATGGTGGTCTACGGAAATAAGTAACATGAGGAAATCCTGCAGGAAGCTCTTTAACAAGGCAAAGTCCACCAGAGCCCCTGAGGACTGGGACGCTTACAAGAAGAATCTGAGAGGATACAAGCGAGAACTGAGAAAGGCTCAGCATAACTCTTGGAATGCTTACTGCAGCAGTATTGAGAATACGTCCGAGGCTTCCAGACTACGGAAGGTTTTAGCATCCACCAACTCCGCTCCAGGTTTCATTAAAACATCGGAGGGCAATTGGACAACGTCCAGTGAGGAGACGCTGGAGGTACTATTGGACACACATTTTCCTGGAAATCAGACGGTTGAACCATGTACTGGCGGTGCCACAGTTGCTCAGCGGTCGTTTCCTGTCGAGGACATTGTATCGGAAACTAGAATAAGATGGGCGCTAAATAGCTTTGGACCATTCAAATCCCCTGGACCTGATGGAATTACTCCGGCGGAGTTACAAGCTGTAACTGACAAAATTATCCCCTGGTTGTCGGTGATATATAAAGGATGTATCAACTTATCATATATCCCAGGAAAGTGGAGGGAAACAAAAGTCGTTTTCATACCTAAAGCGGGAAAAGCCTCTCACTCGAGGGCGAAGGATTTCCGACCAATCAGCTTATCCTCATTCCTACTTAAGACTCTGGAGAGGATGATAGATATTTATCTTAGAACTAGCATCGATTCAAGTTTGTTCTCGAAACGACAGCATGCATACTCGAAGGGCAGGTCTACTGAGACCGCACTACATGAACTAGTCAGCTTTATTGAGAGCTCACTATCTGTCAAAAAATACACAATCGTGGCGTTTCTAGACATCGAAGGGGCGTTCAATAATGTCCATACGAGCTCGATATTAAATGGACTGACAACTCTGAATGTTGATCCAAGTATACTCAGGCTGTTAGACGAACTGCTAATGAAGAGACGTATTTCAGCCACACTAGGACAAGCAAACATACAAAAGTATGTGAACAGAGGCACTCCCCAAGGAGGAGTTCTATCACCTCTTCTTTGGAATGTTGCTATAAATAGCCTTCTGGTTACTCTAGAAAAAGAAAGGATAAAAGTGGTGGCATTCGCAGATGATGTAGCTCTGGCAGTCAGGGGAAAATTCCCATCCACAATCAGAGATATTATTCAGAGGGCCCTCCGGATGACTGAACAATGGGCGAAAGACAATGGTCTTGGGGTAAATCCTGCAAAGACAGAATTAGTCATGTACTGCAAAGATCGCAAAACTCCCACGGTTAGGCCTATTTCCTTAGGGGGTATTGAAATTCCCTTTGGTGATTGTGCAAAATACCTTGGCGTTATTTTGGACAGGAAGCTGAACTTTAAGCTTAATATTGAAGAAAGGGCGAGGAAGGCAACTGTAGCTTTGTACTCGTGCAAAAAGGCAATAGGAAAAAAGTGGGGACTAAAACCAAAAATTGTGCATTGGCTATACACGGCAGTGGTTAGACCTATAATGCTATATGGTGTTGTAGTCTGGTGGCCGGCACTTCAGAAACCGACTGGTTTAGATAAAGTTCAGCGTATGGCGTGTTTGTGTATTTCAGGCGCATTCAGCAAGACAGGAACAAATTCCCTTAATGTCATGCTGCATCTATTGCCTTTAGACATTTTGGCCAAACAGTCAGCTGCAACAACGGCTGTGCGGTTGCGCGAACTATCGCTGTGGTCGGAAAAAGGTTACGGTCACAGTTCTGTCCTCAAAATAATGTCAGATGTGCCTAACGTAGTGGATTACACTTTGGCGAGTCCACTTTTCGACAAAAAGTTTGAGACTCTAATCCCCAACAGTGAGGCGTGGTGCACACATACCCCGGGGAATAAAGAATATATAGATTTCTACACTGATGGCTCCAAATTGGATGGACAAGTGGGTTTCGGAGTATATTCTAATGATCTGGAACTTCAAATAGCGAAAAGATTACCTAATCACTGTAGTGTTTTTCAGGCTGAAATATTAGCAATAAGAGAGGTGGCGAATTGGCTGAGAAGTAATGTTCCAAAAAATGTGGGCATTAATATATACTCAGACAGTCAACCTGCAATAAAATCCTTGGACTCTGTGTTCCTCAACTCGAAAACGGCCATCGATTGCCGCAAATCTCTCAATGAGATGGCTGAGCAGTACAATATTCACCTAATATGGGTGCCTGGCCATAGGAACATTCCGGGGAACTGCGAAGCGGATGAGTTGGCAAGGCTAGGGACTACCTTACATATTCCAGGGGAACTAGAATTTGTTGGTATGCCCCTAGCTACCTGATGGCAAATGTTCGATGGGAGAATTGCAAGGGTTGTAACGACACCAAGCAAATATGGCCCCATTTCAACTTAAACCGCACACTAGATATGCTAATGTTCTCGAGACGTCAGGTATCACTCCTGATATCTGCTATAACGGGTCGCTGCCTGATAGGAGATTTTGCAAAAACTATTGGCACGAAGTATAATGACTATTGTATGAGCTGTCATGATGCGGAGGAAAAAGAATCAATTAAACACCTCTTGTGTGAGTGTCCTGCATTTTGTGTAAAGCGCAAGCAACTTTTAGGAGCATATAGCTTCAGATTACTGGCGGATCTGGAAAACGTTAACTTAAGCAGTCTGCTAATATTTTTGGAACAATCTGGTTGGTTCAACAAAGAAAAATAATCAAGAAGGTTCAGCGGCTAAAACTAGAAGTGCCCATATGTAATAGGTACTTTTAGTTAATGTGGTATCACAATGGACTGAATAGTCTAAGTGAGCCTGAATCTTAATCGGGCTGCCACTTTAACCTAACCTACCTAACCATATATATTATCGAATGTGCTGTAGTTCTTTCGAAAGCCAGCTTGATATTCATTTAGGATATTATTCTTCTCCGTCCATGATGTCAATCTCCCATTGAGTATACCCATCATAATATTTGCGATACAATCCTGAACGCAATACCCCTGTAATTACATGGTAACGTCATGTCCCCTTTCTTAAAAATTGGGAAGATTATACTTCTAAGTAAAGACTCGTCAATACATCCGGAATCGTACCCCACATTAAATGTATTCATCATTTCTTCTAATAGTTCATTTGGAGCATTTTTAAAGAATTCATATGGTACTCTATCGACTCCAGCAGCTTTATGATCTTTAGTTTTACTGAGCACGTTTTTTATTTCCGCCAATGTTATTGGTTTATCCAGGTCACGATCAAATTGTATTCGATATGCATAGAAGATTTCTGGCTCTTGATGTGGGCTTAAGAGCCCTTGAAAGTGGCGTCGGAGGTCTTCCGCAGGGGCTTTAATTTCTTGATATGAGCTTATATTTCTAATTTATCTTACCATTCTCCACCAGTCCTTGCTATTTTGCACTTTTTACAGGTTTCTTTCGATCCTTTTATAATACGAATCCTTAGCTTTTAGACAAAGTTGTCTATATTTTTGTCTTTTATTACAATACTGAAGCCTGTTTTCTTCTCAAGTCCATATTCTATATTTCTGCAGTGCCACTTGAACCTGCTTTCGAGCTTTATGACATTTTTTGTTTTGGTGTGAATATGTGTACATTTATATATATCTCAGTGGATAGTGTGCTGGCTTACAAATTGCATGGTCCGCGGTTCGATTCTCCGTCCAGGCGAAAGGTAAAAAAATTTTAAAAATTTATAAAATCGTGCAATTTCTTCTACATTACTTTTCTTTCAAATAAACTTCCTTTCAACGAAAAGCAAATGAGAAACGAACTTTGTTTGTCTAAAATTTCGTTTGGGAGGAAAGAATTATTTTTTTGCGTGTATGTATCTCTCAAACAGAACACCATGCACTCATTATGATTCTTTCGCTGTGTTATGTTGGTGTTTTTCGTTACTTATGCCCGTCGCCATCTTGTTTACTATTCTATTTCACTATCTCTGACGTTTCTAAACATACATACATATGTTGCATCCAGAGACATTATATTGAAGAAAATGTAATGTCCCAAACCAGCTTTGCAAGAATGGTTTCACCAAAAACCTCTATTTTTACCAAAAAGAATAAAACCAATTTTTTGGAATTTTAAGAGACTCAGTGGTTTTTTAACTTTCGTCTGAATAAATACAATTTCCTTTTGCTAATATTCGTGTTTCGATTCATTAAATTTTTTCCCGACGAATGTTATGGGCCTTTAGCTGTAAAACAAATAGCATCGACCTTCAATAAGCAAACAAGCTTGCTTTTTAATCAATTAATAATACAAATATGAAATGATTCGCGATCAATGCATTGGATCTTTCCCATCCATTTGACACGACTTGATAAAAATGTCTTCATATATATTTTTGCATTGTTAATTTAGTGTTTTAGTAAAAACCCCGAACATTGACTCACCTTAAAGTGGCAGCCCGATTTATTTTCAGGCTCACTTAGACTATTCAGTCCACTATGATGCATTGAGAACTCATATGAAGAGCTTGTCGATTCATTCCGATCTGTGGGCAATGCTGGAGATATGAATTAAACGTGAGGAATTGGTGACTTTTTTTATTTGTTCATTCAAATGAACTTCCAAGAAATGCAAAGTATCCAAAAACGGAGTACTTACATCATATGACAAGCCCATGTAAAATTCATGTGAGAAGATCCAAGTTCAAGATCCAAGATCCACCAACAGTTAGGCCCAATTATTCCACAGCTGGCGACACAAAAGGAGGTAATCCCTCTTGAAAGAGATTCAAGGAACGCAGAAAAGTTTTATGTATCCTAAATAAATTAGGGTCAGTCGACTCAAGCACGTTGTAAGAATAGATGAAAAATCATGAGAAATCTGCGAGAACCCTTTGTTAGATTGCCATATACAATCTATAAAAATCAACATCAATCTTCCGACAGTTAATGCATGACCAACATAGTCCACTCGAGACATCAGTAATCCTATCATACTCTTTTCCATTAAACCCAGCGCATTTAAAATGAGATGTACCTTCGCATAACCAACAAGATATAAAACGTTCATTCACATTTGATAACTTGAAATTAATAAAACTACACTCCATTTTAACAAACGCCTAAAAGTAAACTTCAAACATCTTACAAAATTCTAAATAATATTATCTTAGATCCTAAAACTATGCTTCAAAGTATGTATATACTACGCGGCAGTATAACAAAGCAGATATATATCAAAGTAAGCAAAGCAATAACAATGCAATGTAAACAAAGTATAACTCACTTGGAGACTGAAGCAAAAAAAATCAGTAAAAAACAGCGAAAATCGCACACAAGCACAAAGAACTCGATTTATCTCGAATAGATAATGATTCACACTATTGAAATGCACAAATATAAATGCGTATCACTCAACCAATCACTAGAGAAAATATATATTTCTTAGAATATTTACGAGAGCGCAAAATAAAAACACTTTTCAATGCTGAACCAGGGTTGCCATTCTTTCACTCATGTTATATCTTGAACGATCGTGAACTTGAATCTGTCAATTCTATAGACCTTGAAGTCACGTTGGACCCACGATTGGATTTTAGACGACATATTTGATTGACTCTTAATAATGCATATGGAAATCTTGGTTTCATCAAAAGGTGGAGCAAAGGGTTCTCTGGTCCTTCTGTTACAAAACTGTTATATATTTCGTTTGTGCGCTGCATACACACAAAAAATTATCACCGAAGTTTTTTCGGATTCAATTAATATGTTAATTGATTCAATTAATTATTTAATCAAATCAGAATAAAAACTAATTAAAAATGATTGATAGTTGTTACATTTCCAATTAAAATATTAATTGATGCAATCAATTTGTTAATCAATTGGGAAATAATTTGCAATTACAAATGCGAATGAGAATGAATTACAAATGTGATATTGAGAAAATGGGTATTTATTCAACAGCGTATGATGGAGAGATCAGTCTGTGAAAGTGACTCGTAACGATCGGTTGGGTTTTTGTTTTTCGCGTAAATTGAAAAATGTGTGCATGTCCACGTGGTAAAGGTTTGAAAAAATATTTAGCAGAACGCATTTGAAATTACCTGTGTTTGTGTTTTGTGGTATTGTAAAAATGGAAAACAATCTCCGTTTATTGAAGGTAATCAATTATGAAATGTGAATACAGTTTTCCATTGAAGCGTGTTAACATTAAACGGTCCACAATAATATATTTTTTATTAATTTCGTTTAGTGAACAATTTTATTTCGTGAAATTGACCAATCAATTTCATTAACTCTATCATTTTATCAAATATATATAGGAATATAAGAATATGTTTGCAATCAAAAGGTGGGTACCGTATTGATCTTTTAAAATTGTAAAATTGTTCACTCCTAGTTTTCTTAAAACCAAGAGCGGTAAGGGTTTATTGGAAGATTCACCTTGAAGTTGCGAAGTAGCGTTGGCATTAAATTGCATTTTTGTTTTCTTGCCTTTTTCAGTTTGAATCCAAGTTGAGAGCAGTATATCTGATATATAAACTAATGAACTGAATTATGTAATGGAAAAAATTTCTTTCTTTTGGATTTAAAAATATGAAAAATATCCGAAAATATGTATTTTCCATTTAAATTTATTTTCTATTTCCAGAATTTGCAAAGAATGATCAATATAACACCAAATATTACATTGCTTTGCCATTATTTTTGTTTTGATTGGTTCAAATTTTCATAGACGATTTCAATGTTTGGAAATTTTGGAAAGGAATTGTTACTAAAATTAAATTACCGAGCCCCTTAATACACCTTTTTATGCTAAACGACTACAACTGCAAAAGAAGAATATAAATTTGCAACATGGAATTCAGAATTGAGCTTGATATTGTTACGTTTTTATATTTAGGCGCTTTTAATTACCCGTCAATTAAAACACTGTTCGTTTCAATAACGTTAATCTACAATTTATTTACTATTTACTTTACAATTCGTTCACACTGATGTTATTCGTTTGACGCTTTAGTGTGTAAATATAACCATAGCGATAGGCGGTAGGCGAACACTTATTTACGTGTATTTCTTATGGGAAGCCCAAAATCCGCGACGGAATACCGTGACGGCTAGCGGCGTGTCGCTAAATTAAAACTTATTCTAACTCCTTGGCGAAAACTGGTATAGTGTTGCCATCGCTTATCAATTTTTTTAAACTCACCACTAGGAATTGCTGTTGCCTGGACACGTGTAGATTATTTTTTCTTGAAATAAATCAACAAATAACAAGCCATTGTATGTTTTTATTCAACTTCATTGTTTAATATTGTCAAAGCGTGCTGTATTGACAACAAAAACGCTAGGAAACGTGAAAAAGGGAATTATTCGCCGTCAAGCTTATTGTATTTGCCGTTGCGGCAAAAATGTTTCGCCTACCGCCTATAGCTATGGTTATATTTACACACTTAATTAAGACTGACTCGTTAGCAGCATGCGAGCGCTTTTATATATGACGGTCTGGCAATACGAGAACATCCTGGCAGCACTACAATATTCTGGCAACGCCAGAACATTCTTTGACAACGCTAGAAGAATCTACGACCATTAAGTTATTCATCTGGTGGCTGCCAAACACATATACACTCACATAGGTATATGCTCGCACTATTACAACAACAATAACAATGACAATAGACAATGAGATGAAATGAGATGAGAATGCAAAATAACAAAGCAAAGGGGTTGTTATTCTATGAGAGAGTAAGAACTAACATCACGATATGAAAATAAGCAAATAAAAGAACATAAAAGAAATTTAGGAAAGTACTAGAAAATGAATCGATGATTCCAACAAGTGATAACGAAATTTTATCGTTACAATTTGAAATTAACGGAAACTAATTTAAATAAACTTAAATCCATAATTATCAAATTCGTAACAATATCTTATGTAGGTAATATTTAACAACATTAACTTTTAATTGAACAAAAATTAAATTCGAATTATTCTGGTTTCTTTCAGAAAAACTAATTTAGCTTACATGCTGCTACTTTATGTCAAAAACAATCACTTTTTTAATTGATTCAATCACGATTAATTGATTTCGTGACAAAATTCAATTAAATTTTTAATTGGAAATCGTGTTGGTTTTCAATCAAAATGAGTGATTGATACTTTCATTTTCATGATTGAAGACATTTCAATTAAAAAACTGATTGAATCCGCGATTTTCGTGATTGAAATAAAAAAATTCTATGATTTGGGATCCTGTGTATTTGATGCACTCGAAATAATTGATTTCGTGACAAAATTCAATTAAATTTTTAATTGAAAATCGTGTTGGTTTTCAATCAATCATTTTCATGATTGAAGACATTTCAATTAAAAAACTGATTGAATCCGCGATTATCGTGATTGAAATAAAAAAAATCTATGATTTGGGATCCTGTTTATGCGATACACTCGAATTCAGTAGAGTCGGTTCAGAAGCAATTTCTTTTGTTCTATCTTCATAGATATGGGTGGAATCCTAGAAATCTTCCCATTTTGGAATAAAAGTTAAATCAAACTTCCAACTTTAAAGAGCCGCCGTACAATGCTAAATATTAGTTTCTTGTCTAATGTTAATAACATTAATAACATGGACGAACTGATTGTGTCTATATATTGAATCGTATACTTATGAATGTTCCTCTGAGGCCTATGAGGAACTACTAGCTGCTGAAAATTCCTTTCTTTGTCTTTATTTCTTCTTAATGGATCAATCTGAAAATCGTACTACACTTAAGCGTAAAATAGTATTATTTTTGAATTCATAATATTATTTGTAAATATGTATTTATACAATTAGTCTGTAAGGATTATTTAATCTATAGACTTAATAATAAAAATTCTGAAAATAGATACCCGAAAATGCACGCAGAGAAGAAACATGGTTGTCACGATCATATTCGAAGAGCAAAATAATATGACAGTAGCTATTTTTGCGGTGACCACGATTTTCAATTAAATTTTTAATTGAAAATCGTGTTGGTTTTCAATCAAAATGGGTGATTGATACTTTCATTTTCATGATCGAAGACATTTCAATTAAAAACTGATTGAATCCGCGATTTTCGTTATTGAAAACAAAAATTCCATGATTTGAGATCCTGTTTATGTGATACACTCGAAATAATTGATTTCGTGACAATATTCAATTAAATTTTTAATTGAAAATCGTGTTGGTTTTCAATCAAAATGGGTGATTGATACTATCATTTTCATGATTGAAGACATTTCAATTAAAAAACTGATTGAATCCGCGATTATGGTGATTTAAATAAAAAAAATGTCTATGATTTGGGATCCTGGTTATGCTATACACTCGAATTCAGTAGAGTCGGTTCAGAAGCAATTTCTTTTGTTCTATCTTCATAGATATGGGTGGAATTCTAGAAATCTTCCCATTTTCGAATAAAAGTTAAATCAAACTCCCAACTTTAAAGAGCCGCCGTACAATGCTAAATATTAGTTTCTTGTCTAATGTTATTAATGGACGAACTGATTGTGTCTCTATTTTGAATCGTATACTTATGAATGTTCCTCTGAGGCCTATGAGGAACTACTAGCTGTTGAAAATTCCTTTCTTCGTCTCTATTTCTTCTTAATGGATCAATCTGAAAATCGTACTACACTTAAGCGTAAAATAGTATTATTTTTGAATTCATAATATTATTTGTAAATATGTATTTATAAAATTAGTGTGTAAGGATTATTTAATCTATAGACTTAATAAAAAAATTTTGAAAATATATACCCGAAAATGCACGCAGAGAAGAAACATGGTTGTCACGATC
Organism: Haematobia irritans; assembly: GCF_050003625.1. NCBI lineage: Eukaryota > Metazoa > Arthropoda > Insecta > Diptera > Muscidae > Haematobia > Haematobia irritans. The sequence goes on along the minus strand of NC_134400.1, from coordinate 75,316,175 downwards.
ATATTCGAAGACCAAATTAATATGACAGTAGTTAATTTTGTGTTTTCTTTTCTCAAGTGGCATCCTTTTTTCGACGACGAAAATGCGTTTTTTTCATAGAGATCAAACATTTTAGGTTGTGATCATGTTCTTTTAACTGTAAGAAAAACATTTTTGACGAATACCATAACATTTTAGATCGTGACCATTGTCTTTTGATTCAAACAAAATTCTTTTTATCAATATAATAACATTTTAGATGAGGACAATTTTATTTTTCTTAGAACTATGTTCACTGAGGCAACATGGTTGCATGTGAAAATGTTACATAGTCGCTGCAAAAATAGCTCCTATCTTATTATTTTGCTATTCGAATGTGATCGTGACAATCAAGTTTCTTCTCTGCGTGTAGCCGATAAAAAATCTTTTTTCCCTGCAAAAAAGTAAAAAAATTGAGTGGTCAGGTACATGATTTTCCTCACCATGTAATGGTCTCAAATTCTTTCATTTAAATGATAAAACATGTTTGCGGTATTTGAGAATCATTTAAATGCTTATTGCCAGCATACATATTTCTCGGATAGAAAATTCTTTTCACAAAGACACAATACATGGTTTTCGCCACAATTACATACTCTAGATAAGCATTAAATGGATGCGGCAACTAGGTTATCGCGGGTTAGGAAATCTCGGACTTGTGACAACGGTTTCACTGCTTACTTTATGGTATAATCGCAACTAAACTCTTTGTGTTGAAATTTAGTTTACCCTTTTGTTTAACATAGACTCTATATGGACTAACTTACAATTTGGGATATTTTGCTATGGCACAGTGGTCGATGCTATATGGAGTTAGCGGCCAAAAATGCTTCCCGTAGAGGTATCATCGTGAAACTTCGGTCTATTTAATGATAAAATGGGATTGATTGATGACGGTTTGGTATAGACCCTCATATAGACCGATCTCCCGATTTTACTTCTTGGGCTTCTAGAAACTGCATTTTCTATCCGATTTGGCTGAAAATTGAAATCTAGAGGTTTTTAGGACCAAAAGTAGATGTGCTGAAAATGCCCCCAAACGGACCGATCTCCCAATTTTACTTCTTGGGCTTCTAGGAACCATAGTTTGTATCCGATTTCCGTGAAATTAGAAATCTAGAGGTATTTTAGGACCACAAATAGGAGTGCCGAAAATGGTGTCTATCGGTCCATGTATTATATATTTATATTTATTTTTTGGGCTTCTAGAAAACGTACTTTCTATCCGATTTGCTAAAATTTAAAATCTAGAATTATTTAATTATACAATTATTTTTCGAGCTTTATGGACAGATATAGATTAAGGAACATGGTTAATAGAGCCATTGAAAAGAAAACGCCAGATACCAATCTATACACGCCTGGACTGTACATGTTTCGGTTCGGGCGAATGAACCTTTCCACAGCCTTTAGTATAGTCTGGCTGGGAGAGATAACTCAATTTTGGGCCCTTTATGCTAACTCCTTATGGAGAAAACATTTGGGAAATTTCCTCTTACAAATTGAATCATCTTTTCTCCCACTGTACATCATCTTTTCATATAACTTACAAGTCCCTTAATCTTATTTTTATTTCGTTTTGTTACATAGTAATGCAACAACACGAAATTTATTTTTAGAAAGCTAATTTGTTAGAATTCACCTAAGTGGTGAACAGTCGAACAATGCTTGTTGTTTCTACAGTCAACTACAACATATGACAATTAACAGAAACTGGTTTCCAGGATACAACAACAATTCTAACGCGTACATTAGTCGTGTTTTTCCCAGTTTTACGACGGGCTCATCGTTGCTTATTATATTTCAAAGCTCGAAAAATAATTGTATAATTAGATATAATGCATTTGGACGTCAATTGCCTGTTTCATTATCAGGCTAACATGAAATATATCTAGAATTATTTTAAGATCACAAATAGATGTAACGGAAATGAGGTGAATCAGCCCATGTGTTGGTATAGCCCACGTATAGACCTATCTCCCGATTTTACTCCAAGGGCAGTAGTTTTTATTCCATTTTCATGAAATTGTAAAACAAGATGGTTTTGAAAATTCGCCCTATTTTCATCGATATATTTTGAACCAATTAACTTATCACATATCTAATTATACATTTTTGTTTGTCATCTCAATACCTTGCATTCAAGTACAAACAACGATAAAATCGGACATTTCCAGTTCGAGGTATAATTTGTTTAGTGGAAAAAGTCAGAAAAACTAAAAATAACGGCATAGCTCAAGAAGTCGAAAAGTGGTCTCGCCAAAGTGTAATCCACTACATTAAGCACATCTGGCATTATTTTGAGGAGCGAACTGTGGCCGTACTTTTTTCCGACCACAGCGATAGCTCGCGCAACCGCACAGCCGTTGTTGCAGCTGACTGTTTGGCCAAAATGTCCAAAGGCAATAAATGCAGCATGACATTAAGGGAGTTTGTTCCTGTCTTACGAATGCGCCTGAGATACATAAGCACGACCTACGCTGAACTTTGTCTAAACTTGTCGGCTGCTGAAGTGCCGACCACCAGACTACAACACCATATAGCATTATAGGTCTAACCACTGCCGTGTATAGCCTATGCACAATTTTCGGTTTTAGTCCCCATTTTTTTCCCAATTGCCTTTTTGCACGAGTACAAAGCTACCGTGGCTTTTCTCGCCCTTTCTTCAATATTAAGCTTAAAGTTCAGCTTCCTGCCCAAACGCGTAGGTATGTTGCACACCCACCAAAGGGAATTTCTTGGCAGGATTTCTTTGTATAACATCTCTGATTGTGGATGGGAATTTCTGACTGCTAGAGCCACCACATTTATCTTTTCTTTCCCTAGGGAAACCAGAAGGTTGTTTATAGCAACATTCCAAAGAAGAGGTGAGGAGTGCCTCTGTTCACATAACTTTGTATGTTTGCTTGTCCTCGTGTGGCTGAAATACGTCTCCTCATTAGCACGAACGTCTAACAGCCTAAGTATACCTGGATCAACATTCAGAGATGTCAGTCCATTTAATATCGAGCTCGCATGGACTTACTGAACGCCCCTTCGATGTCTAGAAACACCACGATTGTGTATTCATTGACAGATTGTGAGCTTTCAATAAAGCTGACAAGTTCATGTAATGCGGTCTCAGTAGACCTGCCCTTCAAGTATGCATGATGTTGTCGTTTCGAGAGCAAACTTGAATCGACGCTAGTTTTAAGACAAATATCGATCATCCTCTCCAGAGTCTTGAGTAGGAATGAGGATAAGCTGATTGGTCGGAAATCCTTCGCACTCGAGTGAGAGGCTTTTCCCGCTTTCGGTATGAAAACGACTTTTGTTTCCCTCCACTTTCCTGGAATTTATGCTAAGTTGACACATCCTTTATATATCGCCGACAACCAGGGTCCGGGGGACTCGAATGGTCCAAAGCTGTCTAACGCCCATTTTGTTCTAGATTCCGATACAGTTTCCTCGATAGGAAATGATCGCTGAGCCGCTGTGGCACCGCCAGGACATGGTTCAACCGTCTGATTTCCAGGAAAATATGTGTCCAATAGTACCTCCAGCATCTCCTCACTGGACTTTGTCCAATTGCCCTCCGATGTTTTAATGAAACCTAGAGCGGAGTTAGTGGATGCTAGTACCTTCCGTAGTCTGGAAGCCTCGGACGTATTTGCAATACTACTGCAGTAATCATTCCAAGAGTTATGCTGAGCCTTTCTCAGTTCTCCCTTGTACCCTCTCAGATTCTTCTTTTATGTGTCCCAATCCTCAGGAGCACTGGTGGACTTTACTTTGTTAAAGAGCTTCCTGCAAAGATTTCCTTATATTACTTAACTCCGTGGTCGATTTTTCCCCATTGGCTTTCCTCTAGGGCATGCAGCTTTCAGTGAAATGTTGAAGGTCTTAGTCATCCGCTCCACTGCGAGTTCGATATTTTGAATAGTGTTCATATTTGTCTCTGGTATTTCCGGTATCATCATATTGAACGATGGTTAGGTTAGGTTAGGTTAAAGTGGCAGCCCGATTAAGATTCAGGCTCACTTAGACTATTCAGTCCATTGTGATACCACATTAACTAAAAGTACCTATTACATATGGGCACTTCTAGTTTTAACCGCTGAACCTTCTCGATTATTTTTCTTTGTTGAACCAACCAGATTGTTCCAAAAACATTAGCAGACTGCTTAAGTTAACGTTTTCCAGATCCGCCAGTAATCTCAAGCTATATGCTCCTAAAAGTTGCTTGCGCTTTGTACAAAATGCAGGACACTCACACAAGAGGTGTTTAATTGATTCCTTTTCCTCTGCATCATGACAGCTCATACAATATACTTCGCGCCTATAGTTTTTGCAAAATCGCCTATCAGGCAGCGACTCGTTATAGCAGATATCAGGAGTGATATCTGGCGTCTCGAGAACACTAGCAAATCTAGTGTGCGGTTTAAGTTTAAATGGGGCCATATTTGCTTGGTGTCGTTACAGCCCTTGCAATCCTCCCATCGAACATTTGCCATCATAACAGCATTCTCACGCAGCATGAGCTTGCAGGTAGCCAGGGGCATACCAACAGATTCTATTTCCCCTGGAATATGTAAGGTAGTCCCTAGCCTTGCCAACTCATCCGCTTCGCAGCACCCCGGTATGTTCCTATGGCCAGGCACCCATATTAGGTGAATATTGTACTCCTCAGCCATCTCGTTGAGAGATTTGCGGCAGTCTATGGCCGTTTTCGAGTTAAGGAACACAGAGTCCAAGGATTTCATTGCAGGTTGACTGTCTGGGTATATATTAATGCCAATATTTGTTGGAACATTACTTCTCAGCCAATTCACCACCTCTCTTATTGCCAATATTTCAGCCTGAAAAACACTACAGTGATTAGGTAATCTTTTCGCTATTCGAATTTCCAGATCTTTAGAATATACTCCGAACCCCACTTGTCCATTCAATTTGGAGCCATCAGTATAGAAATCTATATATCTTTTATTCCCCGGGGTCTGTGTACACCACGCCTCACTGTTGGGAATTAGAGTTTCAAACTTTTTGTCGAAAAGTGGTTTTGCCAGGGTGTAATCCACTACACACAAAAAATTGTGACCAAAATTTTTTCAATTAAACCCTTAATTGAATTTGGAAACGGATTCAATTAATATGTTAATTGATTCAATTAATTATTTAATCAAATCCGAATAAAAACCAATTAAAAAAATGATTGATATTTGTTACGTTTCCAATTAAAATATTAATTGATTCAATCAATTTGTTAATCAATTCGGAAATAATTTTCAATTACAAACGTGATTGACATTTTTTTCCGTTTCCAATTACACATGTGATTGATCCAATCACCTTTGTGATTGAAATTGAATAATTTTGAGCAATGGAAAGAGCGAAAAGAGAACAAGAGAATGGGTATTTATTCAACAAGGTATGATGGAGAGATCAGTCTGTTGAAGTAACTCATAACGAACGGTTGGGTTTTTGTTTTTCGCGTAAATTGAAAAACATGATTGGCGACATTCTGTCTGCGGCATTCAAAATGTGTGTATAAATATTTTGAACGCAACAACAAATCATAGCAAAGGGTTGAAATAAATAAAGTGTGCAACAACAAATGGCCACGTGGTAAAGGTTTGAAAAAAATATACGAGAGAACGGATTTGAAATTACATGTGTTTGTGTTTTGTGGTATTGTAAAAAAGGAAAACAATCTACGTTTATTGAAGGTAAGAAATTATGAAATGTGAATACCGTTTTCCATTGAAGCCTGTTTACATTACACGGACTAAAATAATATATTTTTTTTTCATTTCTTTTAGTGACCAATTTTATTTCATGAAATTGACCAATCAATCCCATCAACTCCATCATTTTATCAAATATATAAGAATATATTTGCAATAAAAAAGTGGGTACCATATTGATCTTTTAAAATTATAAATTTTTTTCACTCCTAGTTATCTTAAAACCAAGAGCGGTATGGGTTTGTTGGAAGATTCACCTTGAAGTTGCGAAGTGGCGTTGGCATTAAATTGCATTTTTGTTTTACCTGCCTTTTTCAGTTTGAACCCAAGTAGAGAGCAGTATATCTGGTATATAAACTAATGAGCTGAATTATGTAATGGTAAAAAAGTTCTTTCTTTTGGATTTAAAAATATGAAAAATATCCGAAAATAATAAAAATATTTATTTTCCATTTATATTTTTTTCTATTTCCACAATTTGCAAAGTATCATCAATATAATACCAAATATTACATTGCTTTCCCATTATTTTTGTCTTTGATTGGTTCAAATTTTAATAGACGATTTTAATGTGTGGAAATTTTGGAAAGGAATTGTTACTAAAATTAAATTACCGAGCTCCTTAATACACCTTTTTATGCTAAAAGACTACAACTGCAAAAGAAGATTATAAATCTGCAACCTGGAACTAAGAATTGAACTTGATATTCTATGCAGGTAATATTTAACAAAATTAACTTTTAATTGAACAAAATTAAATTCGAATTATTTTGTTTACTTTCAGAAAAACTAATTTAGCTTACAGTCTGCTGATTTATTGGAAATCTAGGCGCATCTACATATTAGAAGGAACATGCTAACATGGTTATTATTATAAGGAAGGTAATGATTTATATAATTTTTTCACCCTATAGTTGTTATTGATAGTAATTGTATTTGTAAGTTATGTTAGAACAAAACACAAATGAAAAGAACCAAATTTATTTGTCTATTGCATAATTAAAAAAATAATAAAATATTAAATATTATAAGAAACACATATTTTCTTTTATTTCAAATAAAACTAAATACGGTTTTGGGGTCGCAATATATAAAATTTTTGATCGAAATTTATAACCAATTTCAATTAATTATTTAATTGAATGAATCAAATAGTTGGTTGATTTTTGTCGCGAAATTAATTAAAATTTTAATTGATTCAATTAAAACTGTGATTGAATTTTATGTTAAAAATCAATCACGTTTTTAATTGATTCAATCACACAATTAATTGATTCCGTTACAAAAGTCAATTAAATTTTTAATTGAAAATCGTGTTGGTTTTCAATCAAAATGGGTGATTGATACTATCATTTTCGTGATTGAAGACATTTCAATTAAAAAAATGATTGAATCCGCGATTTTCGTGATTGAAATCAAAAAATTTTTTTTTGTGTGTACGTTAGGCACATCTGGCATTACTTTGAGGACCGAACTATGACCGTACATTTTTTCCAACCACAGCGATAGCTAGCGCAACCGCACAGCCGTTGTTGCAGCTGACTGTTTGGCCAAAATGTCTAAAGGCAATAGATGTAGCATGACATTAAGGGAGTCTGCTCCTGTCTTACTAAATGCGCCTGAGATACATAAGCTCGCCATACGCTGTGCTTTATCTAAACAAGTCGGTTTCTGAAGTGCCGGCCACCAGACTACAACACCATATAGCATTATAGGTCTAACTACTGCCGTGTATATCCAATGCACAATTTTTGGTTTTAGTCCCCACTTTTTCCCTATTGCCTTTTTGCACGAGTACAAAGCTACCGTGGCTTTTCTCGCCCTCTCTTCAATATTTAGCCTAAAATTCAGCTTCCTGTCCAAAATAACGCCAAGGTATTTTGCACACGCACCAAAGGGAATTTCAGTACCCCGTAAGGAAATGGGCCTAAGCGTGGGAGTTTTGCGATCTTTGCAGTACATGACTAGTTCTGTCTTTGCTGGATTTACACCAAGACCATTATCTTTCGCCCATTTATCATTTAATATCGAGCTCGGATGGACATTATTGAACGCCCCTTCGATGTCTAGAAACGCCACGATTGTGTATTCTTTGACAGATAGTGAGCTTTCAATAAAGCTGACTAGTTCATGCAATGCGGTCTCAGTAGACCTGCCCTTCGAGTATGCATGCTGTCGTTTCGAGAGCAAACTCGAATCCGCGCTAGTTCTAAGATACATGTCTATCATCCTCTCCAGGGTCTTGAGTAGGAATGAGGATAAGCTGATTGGTCGGAAATCCTTCGCACTGGAGTGAGAGGCTTTTCCTGCTTTATGTATGAAGACGACTTTTGTTTCCCTCCACTTTTCTGGAATATATGCTAAGTTTACACATCGTTTATATATCACCGTCAACCAGGGGATAATTCTTTCAGCCACTGCTTGTAATTCCGCCGGAGTAATTCCATCAGGTCCGGGGGATTTGAATGGTCCAAAGCTATTTAAAGCCCATTTTATTCTAGATTCCGACACAATTTCCTCGATAGGTAATGACCGCTGAGCCTTTGTTACACCACCAGAACATGGTTCAACCGTCTGACCACTAGAACATGGTTCAACCGTCGTCTCCACACTGGACGTTGTCCAATTTCCCTACGGTGTTTTAATGAAACCTGGAGCGGTGTTAGTGGATGCTAGTACCTTCCGTAGTCTGGAAGACTCTGACGTATTCTCAATACTGCTACAGTAATCATCCCAAGAGTTTTGTTGAGACCTTCTCAGTTCTCGTTTATATGCTCTCAGATTCATCTTGTAAGTGTCCCAATCCTCCGGAGGTCTTGTGGACTTTGCTTTGTTAAAGAGCTTCCTGCAGGATTTCCTCATATTACTTAACTCCGTAGTCCACCATGGCGGCCGAGTTTTTCCCCTTGGCTTTCCTCTAGGGCAAGCAGCTTTCAGTGAAATGTTGAAGGCCTTAGTAATCCGCTCCACTGCGAGTTCGATAATTTGAACAGTGTTCATATTTGTCTCTGGCATTTCCGGTATCATCAAATAGAACGATTCCCTATACCTATTTCAATCAGCTTTCCAAACATTTGGCGGAAATATGGTCTTTGAAGTGCGAACAGCCAATCTGAAACTGATGTAGCGATGATCTGAGAAGTAGAGGTGCGCACGTGAGTAATAGTTTACTCACGCTCACGCACACTCACGACTGAAAAATCATACTCACGCACAATCACGCACGATATTTTTTGGTAGGACTCACGCTCACGCACACTCACGAAAAGAAAATTTGTACTCATGCACACTCACGCACGAAAAATTGTGACTCACGAAAAATACCGTGACTCACGAAAAATATCGTGACTCACGAATAATTTTATGATTAATTTACCTTACCGAAGTGTCTGAAAACATGAGCATTATTAAAATCGAGTGTGTTATTAAACTCTTAACATCCCAGGTGTCACTAAAATTGTAATTGAATTTAACTCTTAAGCGTTTTATGTTGGTGAGCAGGAATATTTTCGTGAGTGTAATTCGTTACTCACGCACACTCACGAAGATATTATTTTCGTGACTCACGCTCACGCACGACATTTTGGTTTGTTAATCACGCTCACGCACACTCACGCTGTTGTCATGAGCGTGACTCACTACTCACGCACGAATCACGAAAATTTTCGTGAGTCACGACAATTTCGTGTCACGTGCACACCTCTACTGAGAAGCTATGTTCCCTCTGAACTTGCCACTCAGATATCTTATCATTCAGTTCCGGAGAGGTCAACGTGACGTCCAAAACCTCTTGCCTGTTTCTGGTGACGAAGGTTGGTGCATCTGCCTTATTGCAAACTACCAGGTTAGTACGCAAAATAAACTCTATTAGCGACTCTCCCCTTGCATTAGTATCACTACTTCCCCAAATACTATGATGTGCATTTGCGTCGCATCCCATAATGAGTTTTGTCTTTGTTTTTAGTGACTCTTCAACTAAGGTCCTGACGGCACAGGGTGGCATCTCCCTATCATGTCCCATGTAGACCGAAGATACCCAATATTTGCATTTGGATATCTCTAGGCTGGCTACAACGATGTCTGCATTGCTCACTGAAGGAAGCAGAAACAAGTTTAGTTCTTGTTGTTCTTATATATGTATGGTTCTTGAATAAGAACAATATCTACGTCTCCTTTCATCAGGAGAACTTTTAAGGCAGCACAAACGGCCTTACAATGGTGAAGATTTATCTGGAGGAATCGTAGAACCATCCAAATTTTCAACCACCGTCACATCAGCCGCATCAATTGAATCATCAAGGGCTTCCTCTTCACAGATCTCGGTGAATCTCGCAACAATCCGCGGTTCAGCTTTGGTGGGGTTTGAGCCTGTAGAAACTTCCCGCATATGATTTTCGCCATAGTCTGCAGGTTTTATGTTTCCTTCGGCTTCGCTAGGAGATTTTTTCACTGCTGACTCTACCGGCTTGTCCGTTTCGGAATCCTTTGGTTGATCGCTTTTGTATACCTTCATATGTATATCATGAAAGCCTTAACTTACACGTCCTTGGGTCTGGGCTAGATGTGGCAGCGACTCTATGTTTAATATAAACACCGCATGTCGTCTTGGTCCATCCACCTCCTCCAAACGACCAACCTTCCAATCGGCGGTTGGAAGATCTGGGTTACATTCGTTTAGTCTCTCTAGTATTGACTCCGGATCAGGAGGGTTTGCCGGTATCCATGCATGTGCTCTAGGTTTAGCCGGTATGTCTTTTTTATCGACTAACTCCAAAGCGGCTCCTTCCCAAACTTCACCAATTAGTATTAATGCAGCTTTAAAGCAATCCATAGACCTCTGGTCCGCAAAAGCTATTAACTTATATCATCCTTGATACTATCCAGCATCTTGCCGTCGAGGACTTGGTCCGGGAAACTTTTTTTGAACCTCTGAGTAGACACCAGACATCGCGTTCTCAATTTCCCCCCATTTTTGCCTTGGAATCATACCGTCCAATGCTCCTTTATTAATAATAGCCATCACAAGGCTGTCTTTAGCAACTGAGGCAAACGATCGTTGATCCCTTTTGGAGGATGGCAGCTCATCCGGTGCTCGTTCCCTTTTTCCAGCCTCAAGAATTCCTTGAGCCCATTTTAAGGAATCGCTTTGTTTAGCCGACAACGTGCTTGGGTCGACTGATCCTAATTTCTTTAGGATAAACAAAGCATTTCTGCGTTCCTTGAATCTCTTTCGTGAGGGATTACCTCCTTTTGATGCCGTTACCTTGGAAAAGGTTCGACTTGTCAAATTGTCGCCACCTGTCGACCCGTCTACAGGTCGACTAATTGGGCCTAACTCTTGGTCATTGCCCAAATTTATAACTCCAGTCGATAGCCGTCCACTGGGCCCTGAAGTTAGCAACCCAGTGGATGTCTTTGAATTTCTCTGCATGGTGGCCTAATATCCCACCACACTTGAAATTCATAGTAGGTACTTATTACGATGATTTTATCCGCTATTAAAAAACACGTCCGTTCCGTTCGAAGGTTGAATAAAATGTATGACTTCAGTCGTTACCCGTCCACTGGGCCCTGAAGTTAGCAACCCAGTGGATGACTTTGAATTTCGCTGCATGGTGGTTTATTATTTCCACCACACGTGAAATTCGTAATAAGTACTTATTACGATGAAATACTCCGCTATTAGAAAACACGTCCGTTCAGTTCGACGGTTGAATAAGAACTGAACTGATTGAACGAACCCCTATACCTATTCCAATCAGCTTTCTAACATTTGGCGGAAATATGGTCTTGGTGGTATGAACATCAAATTTGAAACTGAAAATTTGAAACTGTAAGAAAACCATTTTTGACGAATACCATAACATTTTAGATCGTGACCGTTGTCTTTTGATTCAAACAAAATTCTTTTTATCAATATAATAACATTTTAGATGAGGACAATTTTATTTTTCTTAGAACTATGTTCACTGAGGCAACATGGTTGCATGTGAAAATGTTACATAGTCGCTGCAAAAATAGCTCCTATCCTATTATTTTGCTATTCGAATGTGATCGTGACAATCAAGTTTCTTCTCTGCGTGTAGCCGATAAAAAAATCTTTTTTCCCTGCAAAAAAGTAAAAAAATTGAGTGGTCAGGTACATGATTTTCCTGACCATGTAATGGTCTCAAATTCTTTCATTTAAATGATAAAACATGTTTGCGGTATTTGAGAATCATTTAAATGCTTATTGCCAGCATACATATTTCTCGGATAGAAAATTCTTTTCACAAAGACACAATACATGGTTTTCACCACAATTACATGCTCTAGATAAGCATTAAATGGATGCGGCAACTAGGTTATCGCGGGTTAGGAAATCTCGGACTTGTGACAACGGTTTCACTGCTTACTTTATGGTATAATCGCAACTAAACTCTTTGTGTTGAAATTTAGTTTACCCTTTTGTTTAACATAGACTCTATATGGACTAACTTACAATTTGGGATATTTTGCCATGGCACAGTGGTCGATGCTATATGGAGTTAGCGGCCAAAAATGCTTCCCGTAGAGGTATCATCGTGAAACTTCGGTCTATTTAATGATAAAATGGGATTGATTGATGACGGTTTGGTATAGACCCTCATATAGACCGATCTCCCGATTTTACTTCTTGGGCTTCTAGAAACTGCATTTTCTATCCGATTTGGCTGAAAATTGAAATCTAGAGGTTTTTAGGACCAAAAGTAGGTGTGCTGAAAATGCCCCCAAACGGACCGATCTCCCAATTTTACTTCTTGGGCTTCTAGGAACCATAGTTTGTATCCGATTTCCGTGAAATTAGAAATCTAGAGGTATTTTAGGACCACAAATAGGAGTGCCGAAAATGGTGTCTATCGGTCCATGTATTATATATTTATATTTATTTTTTGGGCTTCTAGAAAACGTACTTTCTATCCGATTTGCTAAAATTTAAAATCTAGAATTATTTTAAGATCACAAATAGATGTAACGGAAATGAGGTGAATCAGCCCATGTGTTGGTATAGCCCACGTATAGACCTATCTCCCGATTTTACTCCAAGGGCAGTAGTTTTTATTCCATTTTCATGAAATTGTAAAACAAGATGGTTTTGAAAATTCGCCCTATTTTCATCGATATATTTTGAACCACTTAACTTATCACATATCTAATTATACATTTTTGTTTGTCATCTCAATACCTTGCATTCAAGTACAAACAACGATAAAATCGGACATTCCCAGTTCGAGGTATAATTTGTTTAGTGGAAAAAGTCAGAAAAACTAAAAATAACGGCATAGCTCAAGAAGTCGAAAAGTGGTCTCGCCAAAGTGTAATCCACTACATTAAGCACATCTGGCATTATTTTGAGGAGCGAACTGTGGCCGTACTTTTTTCCGACCACAGCGATAGCTCGCGCAACCGCACAACCGTTGTTGCACCTGACTGTTTGGCCAAAATGTCCAAAGGCAATAAATGCAGCATGACATTAAGGGAATTTGTTCCTGTCTTACGAATGCGCCTGAGATACATAAGCACGACCTACGCTGAACTTTGTCTAAACTTGTCGGCTGCTGAAGTGCCGGCCACCAGACTACAACACCATATAGCATTATAGGTCTAGCCACTGCCGTGTATAGCCTATGCACAATTTTCGGTTTTAGTCCCCATTTTTTCCCAATTGCCTTTTTGCACGAGTACAAAGCTACCGTGGCTTTTCTCGCCCTTTCTTCAATATTAAGCTTAAAGTTCAGCTTCCTGTCCAAACGCCTAGGTATGTTGCACACCCACCAAAGGGAATTTCTTGGCAGGATTTCTTTGTATAACATCTCTGATTGTGGATGGGAATTTCACCTGACTGCTAGAGCCACCACATTTATCTTTTCTTTCCCTAGAGAAACCAGAAGGTTGTTTATAGCAACATTCCAAAGAAGAGGTGAGGAGTGCCTCTGTTCACATACCTTTGTATGTTTTCTTGTCCTCGTGTGGCTGAAATACGTCTCCTCATTAGCAGTTCGTCTAACAGCCTAAGTATACCTGGATCAACATTCAGAGTTGTCAGTCCATTTAATATCGAGCTCGCATGGACTTATTGAACGCCCCTTCGATGTCTAGAAACACCACGATTGTGTATTCATTGACAGATTGTGAGCTTTCAATAAAGCTGACAAGTTCATGTAATGCGGTCTCAGTAGACCTGCCCTTCAAGTATGCATGATGTTGTCGTTTCGAGAGCAAACTTGAATCGACGCTAGTTTTAAGACAAATATCGATCATCCTCTCCAGAGTCTTGAGTAGGAATGAGGATAAGCTGATTGGTCGGAAATCCTTCGCACTCGAGTGAGAGGCTTTTCCCGCTTTCGGTATGAAAACGACTTTTGTTTCCCTCCACTTTCCTGGAATTTATGCTAAGTTGACACATCCTTATATATCGCCGACAACCAGGGTCCGGGGGACTTGAATGGTCCAAAGCTGTCTAACGCCCATTTTGTTCTAGATTTCGATACAGTTTCCTCGATAGGAAATGATCGCTGAGCCGCTGTGGCACCGCCAGAATATGGTTCACCCGTCTGATTTCCAGGAAAATGTGTGTCCAATAGTACCTCCAGCATCTCCTCACTGGACGTTGTCCAATTGCCCTCCGATGTTTTAATGAAACCTGGAGCGGAGTTAGTGGATGCTAGTACCTTCCGTAGTCTGGAAGCCTTGGACGTATTTGCAATACTACTGCAGTAATCATTCCAAGAGTTATGTTGAGCCTTTCTCAGTTCTCGCTTGTACCCTCTCAGATTCTTCTTTTATGTATCCCAATCCTCAGGAGCACTGGTGGACTTTACTTTGTTAAAGAGCTTCCTGCAAAGATTTCCTTATATTACTTAACTCCGTGGTCGATTTCCCCCCCTTGGCTTTCCTCTAGGGCATGCAGCTTTCAGTGAAATGTTGAAGGTCTTAGTAATCCGCTCCACTGCGAGTTCGATATTTTGAACAGTGTTCATATTTGTCTCTGGTATTTCCGGTATCATCATATTGAACGATTCCCTATACCTATTCCAATCAGCTTTCTAACATTTGGCGGAAATATGGTCTTGGTGGTATGAACATCAAATTTGAAACTGATGCAGCGATGATCTGAGAAACTAGTTCACTTAAACCCTGATACTATGATGTGCATTAGCATCGCATCCCAAAATGAGCTTTGTCTTTGTTTTCAATGACTCCTCAACTAAGGTGTTAACGGCACATGGAGGCATATCCCTATCATGGTCATAATGAATGAAAGGCTTTTCAACTGGGAGGAAAAACATAACTTTTTGGTTGAATATCAGGCCGGATTGAGGAGAAATTACTCCACAACACATAATATATATAGCCTAGCAGCTAGCGTGCACCTGAGGTTGGCCGAAAAACGAAAATCTAACCTTTTTTCGTCGACTTTAAGGCAGCATTTGATAAAATAGCGAGATCGTCACTTATTTATAAACTGTACACTGAAAGTGTTTTGTCAAAGTTCGTGAATGTGATAAATAATATATACAAATGTATAACATCAGCGGTATGGAATGGCGAGAAGATATCCGAATGCTTTGATACGAATGCAGGAGTCAAACAATGATGTTTATTATCCCCCTTGTTATTCGCATTGTATGTAAATGACTTGTACCAATATTTGGATGGCGGGCTAAACATTGATCAGTTGAATATCATAATTCTACTATATGCAGACGATATCGTCATTTTGGCTGATGATATAGATACACTGCAGAGAATAATAAATAAACTTGAGAAGTACTGTTATATGTGGTGCTTGGAGGTCAATAGGGAAAAATCACAAGTGGTTATCTTTCGAAATGGTGGATCTATAAGAACGGAAGAAATGTGGACATATAAAGAAACACAATTTAATATAGTCAATGAATTAAACTATTTGGGAATATTATTAACTTCAAGGATATACTTTAGAAAACATGTAGAAAAAATCAAGCAAAACATGCTATAAACACAACTTGAAAAGATTTTCTCTGTAAGAAAGACATAAACCTGAGCACCAAATGGAATATATACAATGCTGTTTGCAGATCGATTCTATCGTAAGCAGCACAAGTTTGGGACATTGGATTTACGGAAGAAGTGAATACTGTTCAGAGATTCTTTCTCAAAAAAATATTACGGCTGCCAAGTCACACACCAAATTACGCTGTTTCAGTGGAGACCAATGTTGAGGAAACAAGCTTATATACCCTGAGATTACATACCCAATATATGAGAAAACTTATGTTTAAATACAATTCAAATCGATTGCCGAAACAATTAACAAATCTTCTACTCGAAAGGAATATTTTTTGGGTAAAAGAATTACAAGCACTCACTAATCAAATAAACATAACCTGGCCACAACTTATTTCGACGCCAGAACAATGGAACTCCTTTATCAATGAATTATTATATAAGACAAAGATACACAATTTATACACACGCATACAGAGAAAGCAGACAAGTGAGACCCGGATATACATATACCTTGATCATATGAGATCACAATATTATATATGGACTCAAACCCTGCTTGAGTTTGTGGAGGTTTGCACAATTATTTAGTTAATCAAAAACATAGTAGAAGTATGTCAAGTCGAGTTAAAACCATAATTAGAAATAAAGACTATGGGCTAAATACAGACATTTGATTTTAATGTATTAGGCATAAAGAGCAAAATTGGATTCAGACTTACTTTTAGCTTATTTCAATAAATGCATTAGTATAGGTATATATTTTATCTGAATGTACAGTTTTGTTCATCAGGAAATAAAATATAAATGAAATAAATTTTGTAGCAATTGGACTCAATAGACGGTTTTTATTAAGAAAATAAAGCATACTCTTAAGTGGTCAACATGCACTCTGTTTTGCCCTCAACTGTATATATTTATTCATATTTTTCATATTGTTTCACAATTTATTCGAATTGATTGGTATACAACTTTTTTGCTGACTGTATCTTCAGTTTTTTATTATCTTTGCTACAGTTATAACGAATTAAACAATTCGTTTAATTCGTTCGTTCGAATTGATTGGTATACAACTTTTTTGCTGACTGTATCTTCAGTTTTTTTTATTATCTTTGCTACAGTTATAACGAATTAAACAATTCGTTTAATTCGTTCGTTCCAACCGTACCAAAATAGTTGTCAATTTAATTAAAAAATAAGATCTCTACATTTTGGTTAGGTTAGGTGGCAGCCCGATGTATCAGGCTCGCTTAGACTATTCAGTGCATTGTGATACCACATTGGTGAACTTCTCTCTTATCACTGAGTGCTGCCCGATTCCATGTTAAGCTCAATGACAAGGGACCTCCTTTTTATAGCCGAGTCCGAACGGCGTTCCACATTGCAGTGAAACCACTTAGAGAAGCTTTGAAACCCTCATAAATGTCACCAGCATTACTGAGGTGGGATAATCCACCGCTTAAAAACTTTTTGGTGTTCGGTCAAAGCAAGAATCGAACCCACGACCTTGTGTATGCAAGGCGGGCATGCTAACCATTGCACCACGGTTGCTCCCTACATTTTGGTTACTATCTTTTTTAAATTGGGACAAAATTGTTTTCGTGGTGATAATAATATTTTATTATCATATTTTTTTTTGCTTCATTTTTATTAATATATTTATTTGCTTCATGTTAACGTACTTGCAATGCTAATGTTGCGTGTTCTCTTGAATAGATTCACAAATTCAGTGTTGTTGTAAATATTTATATATGTATACCTGAATTATGAAGTAATTTCCCAATACAAGTTTCGATTTTGCAAACTCATTCCTGTCAGCTGGTATGCATGATAGAAATAGAGGGCATACGGTATCCCACTTCAATTGGGTTATTGTTAACTCTTGACTGTTATCAATAACTGTAAATCCGTATTGGTTGAACATGGCTTCTGCAGAATCTTTGTCCCTGAAAAAAATTTAAACTGGAATTAATATTTATTATTAATTGTCATTTGAAACTTAATTTTTTCTTAAAATTAGTAGCAATTTAAAATTTATTAATTTGAATTACATTTACCGGCATATAAATCATTTCGATATCGACTTCTTATTAGTAGTCCAAGGTAGCTAAAATTGCCAACAAATTCCATACCCTGAACCACTCTGTGGAACTGAAGTTAAAGTAATGTCAAATCGCATTTCAGAAATTAATTGCAACATATTAATTGACTTGATGGCAATAAAACATACTCTTGTTTTCTTAAGATTTTTAAAACATCATTTATATTGCAAAATTACATCATTGAATAGATCCCTGCCGTGGAGTAGGGTATAGTGTGTTGGATTAAAAAACAAAAGGTCTGAGTTCGATTTCTCCCGGCGTCATATAGATTTTTAATGTACCACAAATATAAACAGAGTGAGAGAGAGGTAGAAAAAGGCCGAGAATACGAAACTAACTCATAAGAGAGAATAAAATCTATAAATAGACTAATAAATAGCAAAAGCGGCGAACTCCGTTTTTGCTAGCTTCGTTTTACGTATGTAACGAGCTAATTTCTCGTACATATTGTTTTTTTTTTAAGTAATACATTTTCCTTCGTACCACGGCACCCCATTTGATTTAATTCCCAAAATTCCCCCTTCGGATCACTGTACCCATTTGCTTGCTTTGCGTTACTGTACGCATTGCAACAGTTGTCATTGTTTGCATAAAGTACAAGTGGTATCGAAGGGAGGCTACTTCCATCACCCAACGTTTTTTTATTTATCCGTTGCTAATTCCCATTTAGTTGGTAGTACTGCCGACTTAAGAATGTGGGTCTGTCGGGACGATGACATGAATCAACCGAGGCTTGACGAATAGTAAAGCTAGTGGCAACGACCGCAGCCGAACATCCGATAGCAACAACCGATTCATCCTAATGCGATTCGGTCGCATTACGATTGTAATTAACGCGATTCGTTCGCATCCAAACCTTGTAATTAACCAGCACTCCCCACTACCTTCTCCCATCCCCCTTCCTGTCTAAGACTATACTAGCACCCCCCTAACACGGTTTGTCCGCTTACGCGATTCGTTCACTTAGCAGTTCGGCTGCATACACGGTTCGTCCGCTTACGCGATTCGTTCGCATCATCCAAGTGCTAGTATAGCCGAATCCTTTTCCCTGTCCCTCTTCTCGTTACAGAAACCGACACGAAGACCAACGGCCCACTACCATCGTCATCCTCGTATACGAGCACCATCGGCCCATGTTAGGTTAGGTTAGGTTAAAGTGGCAGCCCGATTAAGTTTCGGGTTCACTTAGACTATTCAGTCCATTGTGATACCACATTTAACTAAAAGTACCT
Organism: Haematobia irritans; assembly: GCF_050003625.1. Lineage (NCBI taxonomy): Eukaryota > Metazoa > Arthropoda > Insecta > Diptera > Muscidae > Haematobia > Haematobia irritans. The sequence goes on along the minus strand of NC_134400.1, from coordinate 75,297,092 downwards.
ATTACATATGGGCACTTCTAGTTTTAACCACTGAACCTTCTTGATTATTTTTCTTTGTTGAACCAACCAGATTGTTCCAAAAACATTAACAGACTGCTTAGGTTAACGTTTTCCAGTTCAGCAGGTAATCTAAAGCTATATGAGAGCTATAAGAGATAGCTCGCGCAACCGCACAGCCGTTGTTGCAGCTGACTGTTTGGCTAAAATGTCTAAAGGCAATAGATGCAGCATGACATTAAGGGAATCTGTTCCTGTCTCACTGAATGCGCCTGAGATACACAAGCACGCCATACGCTGAACTTTATCTAACCCGTCGGTTGCTGAAGTGCCGGCCAGACTACAACACCATATAGCATTATAGGTCTAACCACTGCCAACAATTTTTTCAGCGGTGGATTATCCCACCTCAGTAATGCTGGTAACATTTCTGAGGGTTTCAAAGCATCTCTAAGTGGTTTCACTGCAATGTGGAACGTCGTTCGGACTCGGCTATAAAAAGGAGGTCCATTGTCATTGCGCTTAACATGGAATCGGGCAGCACTCAGTGATAAGAGAGAAGATCGCCAATGTGGTATCACAATGGACTGAATAGTCTAAGTGAGCCTGATACATCGGGCTGCCACCTAACCTAACCTATCCTAACCACTGCCGTGTATAGCCCATGCACAATTTTCGGTTTTAGTCCCCACTTTTTTCCTATTGCCTTTTTGCACGAGTACAAAGCTACCGTGGTTTTTATCGCTCTTTCTTCAATATTAAGCTTAAAGTTCAGCTTCCTGTCCACAATAACGCCAAGGTATTTCGCACACTCACTAAAGGGAATTTCAATACCCCCTAAGGATATGGGCTTAACCACGGGAGTTTTGCGATCTTTGCAGTACATGACTAATTCTGTCTTTGCAGGATTTACTCCAAGACCATTCTCTTTCGCCCATTTCTCAGCCATCCGGAGGGCTCTTTGTATACCATCTCTGATTGTGGATAGGAATTTTCCTCTGACTGCTAGAGCCACATCGTCTTCGTCTGCCACCACTTTTATCCTTTCTTTTTCTAGGGAAACCAGAAGGTTGTTTATAGCAACATTCCAATGAAGAGGTGATAGAACTCCTCTTTGGAGAGTGCCTCTGTCCACATACCTAGTGTGGTCGAAATACGTCTCCTCATTAGCAGTTCATCTAGCAGCCTAAGTATACCTGGATCAACATTCAGAGTTGCCAGTCCATTTAATATAGGGCTCGGATGGACGTTATTGAATGCCCCTTCGATGTCTAGAAACGCCACGATTTTGTAATCATTCAAAGATAGTGAGCTTTCAATAAAGCTGACTAGTTCATGCAAAGCGGTCTCAGTAGACCTGCCCTTGGAGTATGCATGCTGTCGTTTCGAGAGCAAACTTGAATCGACGCTAGTTCTAAGATAAATGTCTATCATCCTCTCCATAGTCTTAAGTAGGAATGAGGATAAGCCGATTGGTCGGAAATCCTTCGAGTGAGAGGCTTTCGCAGTTCTCGCTTGTATCCTCTCAGATTCTTCTTGTAAGCGTCCCAATCCTCAGGAGCTCTGGAGGACTTTGCTTTGTTAAAGAGCTTCTTGCAGGATTTCCTCATATTACTTAACTCCGTAGGCCACCATGGTGATCGATTTATCCCCCTTGGCTTCCCTCTAGGGCATGCAGCTCCCAGTGAGATGTTGAAGGCCTTGGTCCATCCACCTCATCCAAACGACCAACCTTCCAATCGGCGGTTGGAAGATCTAGGTTACATTCCTTTAGTCTGATTAGTATTGACTCAGGATCAGGAGGATTTGCAGGTAACCATGCATGTGCTCTAGGTTTAGCCGGTATGTCTTTTCTTCGACTAACTCCAAAGCGGCTCCTTCCCAAACTTCACCATTTAGCATCAAATCAGCTTTAAAGCAATCCATAGACCTTTGGTCTTCAAATTCTATTAACTTATATCGTACTTGATACCATCCAGCATCTTCCCGTCGAGGACTTGGTCCGGGAAAATTTTTTCGCACCTCTGAGTAGACATCGCGTTCTCAATTTCCCCCCATTTTTGCTTTGGAACCATACCGTCCAATGCTCCTTTATTAATGATAGCTATCACAAGGCTGTCTTTGGCAACTGAGGAAAACGATCTTTGATCCCCTTTAGAGAGATCGCTCCCTTTTGCCAGCTTCAAGAATTCCTTGAGCCCATTTTAAGGAATCGCTTTGCTTAGCCGACAGATCCTAATTTCTTTAGGATAAACAAACTATTTCTGCATTCTTTGAATCTCTTTCGTGAGGGATTACCTCCTTTTGATGTCGTTACCTTAGAAAAGGTTCGACTTGCCAAAGTGTCGCCACCTGTCGACTCGTCTACAGGTCGACTAATTGGGCCTGACTCTTGGTCACTGCCCAAATTTATAACTTCAGTCGATACCCGTCCACTGGGTTCTAAAGTTAGCAACCCAGTGGATGACTTTGAATTTCGCTGCATGGTTGTTTAATTTTCCAACACACGTGAAATTCGTAATACGAGGGCAGTTCCGAAACTTCTTGGCCTAGCACAAAAGGCGCGGTATAAACAGAAAAAAGTTAAGTGTTTTGGAAACTTCCATCTCTTTTATGAACACATGTTAAATTTTGTTTCGATCTGGCAACTCCTTCATATAAAAACAGGTGTTCAAAAACGACGCATCCGTCGTTTATCGGGGCAAGAAATTCATAATGATATGGTGAATGTGTTAGTTGAAAAAAATTGGGTTGCTGAATTTAAACGTGGTCGTACAAGCATTGAAGATTGTGAAATTGTAGCCAAAGTGCATGATATGGTATTAAATGATCGACGAATAAAAGTGCGTGAAATTGCTAATATCATGGGCATCTCAAATTATCGAGTCCATTTAATTTTGCATGAAGAACTACAGATGAAAAAGCTTTCTGCAAAATGGGTGCATTTGTTAACAGTCGATCAAAAACGCATAAGAATGAACATTTCTCAAGCTTGTTTGGATCGTTTTGAGCGAAATAAAATGGATTTTAAGCGTCGTTTCATAAATGTTGATGAGACATGGATCCACCACTATACTCCAGAGACAAAAGAACAATCCAAACAATGGACTGAAGATGGAAGAAGTGCCCCAAAGAAGGCAAAAACAATTCAATCGGCTGGTAAGGTTATGGCAACGGGTTTTTGGGACTTCAAATGTATTTTATTGATTGACTATCTGCAAAAGGGTAAAACAAATTCAGAGTACTATTGCAACCTTTTGGGTCAATTAAATGTACAAATTCAAGAAAAACGTCCTGGCTTATGAAAATAATTTTTCATCAAGACAACGCACCAGCGCACAAGAGTGTTTTAACAATGGCTAAAATCAACGAATTAAAGTACGAGTTGCTTGACCCCCCGACACAATCCCATCGCCATCCCCGCACACGAACGGCATCGTCCTCACACCATTGTCATCACCGTATACGAACATCACCGGCCCGACACCGTCATCATCTACGCATACGAACACCGTCGGCCCAACACCACAGCATCATACCGTCGCCAGACCGCACAGTGTGTCCTTCCCATACATTCGACGGCCAAAAATAGAAGGAGTTGTACGAGAGTAATGAAATTTGGCACGAGTTCCTAATATAATAGAATTAAGAAAATTTCAAAGTATCGACAAAATCGGTTCAGATTTAGATATAGCTTCCATATATATCTTTCGTCCGATATGCACTTATACGGCCCTAGAAGCCAGAGTTTTACCCCAATTTGGTTGAAATTTTGCACTAGGAGTACAATTAGTAGCATAGTCTAGTGTGCCAAATTTTATTGAAATCGGTTCAGATTTAGATATAGCTCCCATATATATCTTTCGTCCGATATGAACTTATACGGCCCTAGAAGCCAGAGTTTTACCCCAATTTGGTTGAAATTTTGCACTAGGAGTACAATGAGTAGCATAGTCTAATGTGCCAAATTTTATTGAAATCGGTTCAGATTTAGATATAGCTCCCATATATATCTTTCGTCCGATATGAACTTATACGGCCCTAGAAGCCAGAGTTTTACCCCAATTTGGTTGAAATTTTGCACTAGGAGTACAATGAGTAGCATAGTCTAGTGTGCCAAATTTTATTGAAATCGGTTCAGATTTAGATATTGCTCCCGTATATATCTTTCCCATACAAATAATATTTCAAAAATGCCATATCTTCTGTAAATTTATAACTAGAATGTTTATTTTTCGCAAAAATGCATACAGCATCTATTAAATGCTGTTTTGAAAATATGAAGAAAATCAGCCCACTGTAACACCCGTCCCCCGTACAACCCCCATACAAAAATTGTACAGTTCACTCTATTTAATTTATTAACAACATTTTCACATCTTCGTGATAATCTAATTTTTTAAGCTTCAATTTCGTTCTTAATGAATTGATGTATGGGTCGGAGGATATCAACAAATGATGCATTACGTCTTCGTTAGTAGAACAGCGCCCAGTCTTGCGCGAGTTATATAGCCTATAACGTTTATAGTCTTTATTCCTCGCTGCCTGCTTCATTATGGTATGTAAAAATTTATTTAAAAAAAAAATAATAACTGATATATATAGCGTTATATTTTCTAATTTTGCAAAAATAAAATGCACATCAACATAGGTTCTATTTTTAGAATGACTGCAAGAACTGCTACAATTTTAAAAGATTCTACACATTGCGTGTAATGATAAGTGGCGTTATTATTCATTCAATCCCAACGTCTTTAATAGCTCAGTGGATAGAGTTGGCGGCTGGTGTGCGAACATCTGGAGTTCGAGCCCAACTCATGCTCAAGTTTTCATTATGGTGTGTAAAAATTTATTTAAAAAAAAATAATAACTGATATGATTTTAATTTCAGTGTACGAGCACTTTATACACAATTATCTTACAAATATACTATTTATAGTAATAGACATGCACACAGGCAAAACAACAACAAGCTGTAACGAAAGAAAGAGTGCGCAGTTGTTGATGCACTCGTAAAATAACGCATAACTCATATTTTTTACTGTAATTTTTTGGTTTTCCATTGTTTTTTTGGCCGCGGGCAAATATGGGCACAATTTTTTTTTGAATCTGTTAGCTGAGACCCTCAGCTTTAATTTGGTATAGGACTCCATGTTTCGCACTGCTTCGCACACAACTTAAAGTTTAACGGAAAATCATAAATGTTTATTTTTTTGGCCCAAAATAATTTGTTGTTTTTTTTTTTTAATTTTTATTTTTTTTTTTTAACTTACATAATGCTTGATGCCTATTTAAAGTGAAAAAAATTTCTATAAGGTACACCCGGTGTATAGTTTATAAGTAACAATGTTTTAAATATGACATAGAAAACTAATCTATTTGAGACTTGTTCACATATGTCAACTTTGCGCTGCTCGGGACAGAAAACCAATGGAGATATTTGCATAAAATTTTACACACATGACCTTTGTAATATAGTTTAACCAACTGTGCAAAAATCATCAAAATCGGAGAGCAGGTCCAAAATGATTTATTGCCGCAGCGGACACAGTGTGGACCGTTCTCCCGACACCCCTAACACTGCACCACTTCAAATAAACAAAATCATTGTGAATTATCAGACGATGTCTTTATATTTTCTTGGACTATGATGGTATATTTGTCCTTATGTCTGTATTTGCAAACAATTATTTATTTAAGAAATACGGTGTAACTTCTAATCGTGTGGTGTATACGTAATTGTTATGTGTTGCAATTCATTGTGTTGGTGTGAGGGATTGGTTTTGTGTGTTGTATCTTTTACCTTGCAAGTCGGCATGAAGCCACCTTCTCGAGTGATATTAGCTCCAAAGGAAGTCATGGAAAAGCAGTTATTGCACACAGAAAAAAAATTTAAGAAGATTTTTACAATAATTTATTACAAGAATCTTCCAGAATTTTAGTTCATTTTTCGTATCTTCAACGAAAATTAACTACTCGAAAGGAAATTTTACAAATTCTAAGTAGCAATCGTTTAGTTCATGGCCTACAAAATACGATGGAAATTTCCTTAACAATTTCCTAACTGGTAGTTAAAAATTCGTTTGTCATGCTATAAATCTACTTGTGAAATACAAAGTACTTTCTAAATAGTGCAATTTACTATAAGATTTTTTTGTATGAGAAAATATTTTTTTACGAAAAATTAACTTGAAAGTGGATAGCAATTTCTTACTGACAATTCCTATAGTTAATAATTGTTGGTAGAAAATTACCCAATGAAATATTTTTAGTTCACATGTAATTAAATTTATACACGGATGAAAAAGACTGGTTTTCATATGTTTGGCTATAATCATTATATGTTTGGAAAACAAATTTTTAAACACAATATTTTTGAGTGCAAGCATATAATGTTCATAAACTAGCATAACATGTTTGGGACATATATGTTAATATGTTAGAACATATTATGTTTGGGACATAAAATGTTTGTAAATATAATATGCTTGGATGCAAACATATATTAATTTAGAAATAGCCTATAAACATATATGTGTTTAGTAGCTTGGAGCGCTATTTAACAGGAAGCGATATTGAATTAAGTTGGTGGTTGTTGCTTGTTATTACAAAATTAACATTTTATTTTTCATTGGGCAATTGATCAGCTACTTCTTTGATCCTTACAAACTGTGTGGTCCGCTGTTCGAATCCCCGTCCGGCAAAAGGTAAAATTAAAATAAAAAAAATCATACAATTGAACAATGTTTGTATTACAGAAAAAGGTGCTAAGAACTAAAAAATCTCGTGGAAGTGAGAAAGATGTGGGGGAATATACAATCGGACAGAAACAAAATTTTGAGCATTCAGGTCGAAAACCTATGTTGTTAGCACCTATATTACCTGTTTATTTTCATAATTCATTATGATTGTAAATATATAAATAAATAAAATTTTGAGCACAATATTGTTTGGGAGAACTTTTTAAGCATATAATATTTTTGTGTGCAAAATGCTTCCAAACATATTATATGTTCACATAATAACATATTGTTTTTTGGAAGACAACATTATTGAATTTGGATGCAAAAATACAAAATGTTTGGAAATTGACTACCCAAACATATATTGTTTAGACCAATATGCTTTCAAACATGTTATATATTGGAAGAGATCAAACATATAAATGTTTGGGCAATAGCCAAAAATGTATATGCTTGAAGCAAAATGTGTTTGGGAGTATATGTTACAGATGCGATTTTTTGTGAGCGTGTAGACATTTTCGTCAAAAATGGTAGATAACATTTCATGAAGTTTTTGCTATAAAAGTCCTTTAAAAACGAGTTAACGGAAACTTTATTTTCCAAATTAGGACTCGACTTCCAGTAGAAATTATGCTACGTTTGAAGTAAAAAACTTCTTTAAAATAAAGGTTTGAAAAACATGTCCTATATTTGAACGATTTTTTGCTTTGTAGTCAAGATGCAAAAAGACAACAAATTTAAAGACAATTTCATTAAATTGAAAGAACTTTTCTGAATTATTAAAGTCAAGTTGACCTTAGCCTATACATTTTTTTTCATGTTAAGATACCCATTTTTAAGTCAAATCACTTTATAATAAGGACAATACGACTTCATTGAAAAGTTTATCGACTTTTGGACAAGGAAAATAACTTTATTTTAGAGAAATGCGTCTTCTATGCTAAGCAAAATTTGTATTCGTATTTTAAAGACATGAAATCTTTGACCTCACGACAATATTTTTTTTAGTGTAAACTGGTGTGCCTTTACGAATATTATTCTTAGAGTAAATTGTCAGCAGATGCGATGAACTAATGCGCAGTACAGAGATCTTTATCGGCATAGTGGAATGTGATTAATGTAAAGATGATGTTACTTGAATTTTGTTTGAGTGAGAATAATGCATTAATGAGAAATGGTAGCGGGGGCTAGGTACACTGAAAAAAAAGCATACCCGGTTCCAAAGATTTTGTGTTTACTTTAAAAAATTTGGTATTGATTCCGAGCCAAAGAAGAGGAGACTTTTGTATTCGTATTTTAAAGACATGAATTCTTTGACCTCACGACAATACTTTTTTCAGTGTATGTTGTGTACATGAGCGTGGGGTTGTTTTTATGTTTGTTCATTTAGTTGTTTGTGTGTGTGTTTGTTATTCGCGGATGGTTTATTTGGCTGGCTGAGGTGTTGTTTTCAATAAAGGCACGTGTGTTTTTGTTGTTGTAGGAAGGTTTTGGCTTTGTTTGACATGCTTCAGTTGTATAGTTGGCGTTGGTGTGGGTTGTTGCATCTTTTAAGTAGGTATGTAACAAGGGAATATAAAGGCATGGAATATTTTGGATTTTTGACACATATATTGGTGTTTGTTTATTAAACCTTTTAAATTAAAGTTATTAATATTTTATCGGTAGTTTAGAAAAAAGTTATTAAGAATATTTAGGCAAATATGTTGAAATTGAAAGTGTATTGAAATTTTTATTATTCTATGTAAAAAAGTAATATTCAGTTCCAGATGAATTTGGAAAATTTTTGTTATATCTCAGCGTATAGTTTATTCATAAATTGGTAAGTATTTTTTTAATATGGCTTTCTTTTACAAAGAATATTTTTTTGTATATTATTATTTGTTAATTTTTTTTTTTTTTTTTGGAAACCAGTTAAATGTTTTTCTTTGTTGTAAAAGCAATATTTAATTTCAGAGCAACTCCAGATGGATTCGAACAAATTTAAAAAATAGAGAATTGGTAAGTTTTCTTTTAAAAAATAGCTTTATTTCAACTAGAATATTTACGTTTTTGTGACCTTTTTATCATCAAAATTACAGGGTTTTAATACCTTATTTTAGTATTTCTTTAATCAAATTTTTTGGAAATCTATTTAATAATTTTATTTAATGTAAAAAATAAATATTTAATTTCAGAGTAACCCAAATAAATTTGGACAACTTTTTATATTTCCCCTCAGCGTACAATTTAGTAGAGAATTGGTAAGTTTTATATTAAAACTTTGGCTTTCTTTTAACTAGAATATTTATTTTATTATATCCTTCACATCGATAACAACACACTATTATGAGTTTATATAGAATACTTCATTATTTCTCTAATTGTTTCAGGTACAAATTTTATGAGATACGTTTTCCAAAGAAAAGTTGAATTCCTTACACCATTTGATAAAATGCCCCCAAATATGATAAGTTACAAGCTAAAATAAAGAATTAAAAAATTATATTGCATTACATGGTGTTAATTTTTAACAATTTTCATTATTGCTTCCATTTTTTTCCAGCAAGATATGTGAAAAAATTACCTACGATGAATAAAAAAAAGGATAAGTCAAAATGTCCAAACAGCGAGTTCAAATGAACTACTCTCTGTTCCACGTGGTCATAATTTTTATTCACAAAACAACATTGTATTAAGAATCATAAGTTTTTATAATAAAGTACTTTTGCTTAAAGAAATTTTAGTTTTAATGTATGAAAATTTTTATAATAGTAAAACGGTTTGTTGTTCCTTTAATTATTTAATTTCTCTGTACTGTGGAATGATTGATTTCAAAATAATAGTTTAATCATTGACATTTTAAAGAGACTGTTAACCAATTTTTATTATCGGGTTTCCCAAAAAATAAGCAAGTAAACCAAAATAATACAGACTTTTTAACTTGGTAGGGGTATATAAATCTTATGGTGTTGTAAAAATGAACTAAAATACTATGTTATAGATGAACTAAAATTTAAGAGAATTATAAACTAGACAAGTTGAAAAAAATCTTAAGGGCTAAATCATTGTCAATATTACTGCAGTTTAGTTCATTTTGCAATGAAAAAGGGTTCACTGTTTTTTCAGTGTGTATTCAAGGATGTGTTGAAGAAAATGGCTGGAATCGGGATCATTTCCATCGAACAATGACCCAGCAAAAAAATTTGGAAGTTCTTCTCAAGGCACAACTTTAAAAGAACTTCCAACAATTCTCTCCCAAAGATGTTCTTTATTTTAACTGCATAGGAAGTTAATTTGAGGCAATTTTTTTATAACCCGTTTTTCATATTTTTAAAGGGAAATTTATTTTTATTTGTTTCAAATAGGTTAAAAACATATTAAGAATTAATAAAATTGTACAAATTATTTAAATTTAGCCGAAAAAAAAATGTTAAATCCTTTCTAGAAAAATTGCGAATTTTTGAAAATATTTGATGACAAACGTTCCAGACAAGCGTTATAATGCATTAAAAATCATAAACAATTTTTAAAATTATTTATTTGTCAAAATGTATTAATATACACATCCAAAACACTGAATTGACCTCACCACACTAAAAAACAGTGAATCCTTTTCCATTGCAAAATGAACTAAACTGTAGTAATATTGACCATGATTTAGCCCTTAAGATTTTTTTCAACTTGTCTAGTTTATAATTCTCTTAAATTTTAGTTCATCTATACCATTGTATTTTAGTTCATTTTTACAACACCATAAGATTTATATACCCCTACCAAGTTAAAAAGTCTTTATTATTTTGGCTTACTTGCTTATTTTTTGGGAAACCCGATAATAAAAATTGGTTAACAGTCTCTTTAAAATGTCGACGACTAAACTATTTTTAAATCAATCATTCCACAGTACAGAGAAATTAAATAATTAAAGGAACAACAAACCGTTTTACTATTATGAAAATTTTCATACATTAAAATAAAACATTCTTTAAGCAAAAGTACTTTATTATAAAAACTTATGATGAAAGTTCTTAATACAATGTTTTTGTGAATAAAAATGATGACCTCGTGGAACAGAGAGTAGTTCATTTGAACTCGCTGTTTGGACATTTTGACTTATCCTTTTTTTATTCATCGTAGGTAATTTTTTCACATATCTTGCTGGAAAAAAATGGAAGCAATAATGAAAATTGTTAAAAAGTAACACCTTGTAATGAAATATTGTTTTTTAATTCATCATTTTAGCTTGTAACTTACCATATTTGGAGGCATTTTATCAAATGGTGTAAGGAATTCAACTTTTCTTTGGAAAACGTATCTCATAAAATTTATATCTGAAACAATTAGAGAAATAATGAAGTATTCTATATAAACTCATAAAACTGTGTTGTTATCGATGTGAAGGATATAATAAAATAAATATTCTAGTTGAAAGAAAGCCAAAGTTTTAGTATAAAACTTACCAATTCTCTATTAAATTGTACGCTGAGGGGAAATATAAAAAGTTGTCCAAATTTATTTGGGTTACTCTGAAATTAAATATTTATTTTTTACATTAAATACATTTATTAAATAGGTTTCTAAAAGCTCTAATGGAAAAAATAATAATATGGATAAAGAAACCAAATATTCTGGTTAACCCTAGACAGTCATCATTCGTCAAAATGACGACATTTCATTTTCGATTTAAAATGCATTTTAGTCTATTGGGAAATGGTTAATATAAATTATACTAATTCGACCGTTTTATGATTTTTTTTTTTTTTTGTTTTATACTAATTAAAACCAAATTGAATAAGAAAATAAATTCAAGTTTCGCTCACGATGAAAATTATACCGTCTTGAAATGAGCCGTAGTCAAAATGACGAAGGATGACGTTAATGTACAAAAAATAAGGATGACTGTCCAGGGTTAAAAGAAAGTCAAAGAATCATTACCAATTCACTATTAAATTACAAGCAAAGGAGTACTAAAAATTTTTCCAAATTTTTAAGGGGTTATTCCGAAATTAAATATTTGTTTTTTACATTAAAAATATTACATTGGTTTAAAAAAAATTAAAGAAATACTAAAATAAGGTATTAAAAACATGTAATTTTTGTGATATAAATGTAAATATTCTAGTTGAAAGAAAGCCAATTTGTAAAAGAAAACTTACCAATTCCCTATTTTTTAAATTTGTTCGAATCCATCTGTAGTTACTCTGAAATTAAATATTGCTTTTACAACAAAGAAAAACATTAAACTGGTGTCCAAAAAAATTAATTAACAAATAATAATATACATTAAAAATATTATTTTAAAAAAAGCCATATTAAAAAAAATACTTACCAATTTATGACTAAACTATACGCTGAGATATAATAAAAATTTTCCAAATTCATCTGGAATTGAATATTAATTTTTTACATTGAATAATAAAAATTTCAATACACTTTCAATTTCAACATATTTTCCTAAATATTCTTAATAACTTTTTTCTAAACTACCGTTAAAATGTTAATAACTTTAATTTAAAAGGTTTAATAAAAAACACCAATATATGTCTCAAAAAAAAAACAAAATATTCCATGCCTTTATATTTCCTTGTTGCATACCTGCTTAAAAGATGCAACAACCCATGCCAACGCCAACTATACAACTGAAGCATGCCAAACAAAATCAAGCAAAGCCAAAACATTCCTACAACAACAAAAACACATGTGCCTTTATTGAAAACAACACCTCATCCAACCAAATAAACCATCCGCGAATAACAAACACACACAACCCACTAAATGAACAGAAATAGAAACAACCCCACGCTCATGTATACACAACAAAACTCAAGTAACATCATCTTTACATTAATCACATTTCACTATGCCGATAAAGATCTCTGTACTATGCATTAGTTCATCGCATCTGCTGACACTTTACTCTAAGAATAATATTCGTAAAGGCACACCAGTTTATGAACGATGAAACGTTTAACTTAAAATTTGCAAAATTTTCATGAAATGTTATTTACCATTTTTGACGAAAATGTCTATAAATTTAATTACATGTGAACTTAAAATATTTCATTGGGTAATTTTTACCAACAATTATTAACTATAGGAATTGTCAGTAAGAAATTGCTACCCACTTTCAAGTTCATTTTTCGTAAAAAAATATTTTCTCATACAAAAAATCTTATAGTAAATTGCACTTATTATTTAGAAAGTACTTTACATTTCACAAATAGTTTTATAGCATGACAAACGAATTTTTAACTACCACTTAAGAAATTTTTTAAGGAAATTTCCATCGTATTTTGTAGGTCACGAACTAAACGATTGCTACTTAGAATTTGTAAAATTTCCTTTCGAGTAGTTAATTTTCGTTGAATATACGAAAAATGAACTAAAATTCTGGAAAATTCTTGAATTAAATTATTGTAAAAATCTTCTAAAATTTACGAGACACTTTTTTTCGGTGCATCGTTGCCAGAATTGTTTCACCAAAAACCGCTAGATTTGTCCAAAAAAAAATAGCTAAAAAAGCTAAGAAATCTTAAAAAATAGCTAGAAATCTTGTAAAGTTACCTACATTAAAAAGTCGCCGAATAATGCTAGGCATAAATTTTTTTTCGAACATCATACAAGGCAACATTTCTTCTGATTTCCTGTTAAACAGGCTCAAAATAAATGTTCCTACAAGGCCAACACGACATTTTGAACTTTTAGCAGTAACATACTTCCGTACCAACTATGCAAATAATGATCCACTACGCCGCCTATGTTTGCAATTTAATAAACACTTTCACATAAATGATTTATCTGCAAATAAAGATTTTTTAAAACGCAAACTAATACTATTTCTAAATACTTAGGTTAAGCTCAAAAATTGTATTTCACTTAAAATGCATATTATTTTAATTGTATTCATTTTAATTCTACTTCTATGAGACTGTAACAATATTATATTAGCTCTGTTTGCGTACTCTATACATTTTGATTACTATCACAAATTTTTACTGGAAGTACTTCGTTTACATTTCCTATTGTTGTCCAATTTTCGTAAATGTAAATCCATTCCATTAATAGCAGATTTGTTTTTATCGCGCGTTTAAAAATGTTTTGATCCTATCAATACGATATTTTTTCTTGTATTTTTTTGATGTTAACAATATAATACCACATTCAACACTTTATTTCCTTAGATATTTCTTGCATACACTGAAAAAAAAAAAAACATGTTCGGTTCCAAAGATTTTGTACACTAATGATTTTGGTATTGATTCCGAGTCAAATTTGAATTTATTCGTTTTTTCAGTTTTTTCTTCATGAGATATCAAAGTGCTTTAAAAACGTGCTAACGACAGCTTAAATTTCCAAATTGAGACTTTAAGTAGAAATTATTCTATGTATACGTTTTTAAAATAAAGTGTTGAAAAACATCTTCTATTTTTGAATGTTTTTTGGTTTGTGGTCAAGATACAAAAACTCCACAAATTTAAAGATTATTTGATTAATTTTAAGATTTTTTTAGAATTGACCCAAGCCTTCTTTCTTATAGAGATACTCATTTTGAAGTTGAATCAACGGTTAAAACGACTTTATCGGCTTTTGGACAAGAAAAACAGTTTATATAAGAGAAATTCACAAATGCTATTATAACCAAAATTCGCGTTCGTATTTTAAGGCTTCACGACAATATTTTTCAGTGTACAAAGCAATTCGCATCTACCATTTTAATTTAGTAATATCTTAATAACTTTAGAATATTATAATAACATAAAAAAGATAAACGATTATAACCAAAATTCGCGTTCGTATTTTAAGGACATGAAATCTATGGCTTCACTACAATGTTTTTTCAGTGTACAAAGCAATTCACATCTACTATTTTAATTTAGTAATATCATAATAACTTTAGAATATTATAACATAAAAAGGATAAACGAGTCAAATGCTAATATCACTAATAATTTACTGACAGTTTATCTAAAGAATTTGTATGCTAATAGTAGATTTAAAGTTTACGATATCTTTTATGAATATGAGGACAAAACTTTACAACAAGGTGTATTTGCTGCAAAAGTGCCCCATAATGGCTGGAATCATTGTTAATGTTTCAATTGAGCTTTGAAATATGTGGAAAACCTTATTCTGGCGCCAAGGCTTAGATAAAAACGTCGTTTTATCCACATTTAAATAGAAATATGTCGAAAATAAAAAAAGCCAAAAATAGCTAAAAGGTCATGAAAAAAAGCCAGAAAAATCTAAAAGCTAAATTCATTTTTTCCCCGCTAAACGACTTAAAAAAAGCCAAATCTAGCGGGAAAATAGCTAAATTGGCAACGCTGGACCTCACACCTTAAGAAGTAATGCAAATTCAGTGCAGCGGCTGTTGAAATGTTGGACATCCGTCCTATGACAAGCCCATGTTAAATTCGCGCAGAGAAGGAATATGATCACCTCAACCATGTTTGGAGAGCACAATGTTATTTTTAGGCGGTGACCATGGAGCTTTTTTGTCGCAAAAATGTTGTTTTCTCGGCAAACATATACATGGTTGCCGAAGTCAGACATAGTCTTTTTGAGAAAATAACACGGTTGCCGCAAACATGTTACATGTTCTCCGTCCAAAAATAACATTTTGCTCTCGAAACATGGTTGAGGTGATCATATTCCTTCTCTGTGTGTTCATTGCTTCTGCGTCAATTTGGCACCACTTCCGGATCTAAAAAGAAAATTTTCACTACTGTTTTGGCGACGCTTTTTTTACTGGGGATTTCAGTGGCTGTGGTGGTGTAAGTTTTACTTTTCCACCCGCGCAGCACAATTCAGTCGTTTCTATTTTGAACTTTAACGCATTGCAATATCGGCATATAGTCGTCATTGGTCCAATATCCAATATCATCACTGTAGTTCGCAGTGGGAATGCCAAGCGATTGTATGATGCTAATGATCTTCGTGTGCTCACGCGTTGTCTCAATCGGGCATTTTCTCTTATTATATTTTGTCTTTCTTGCATCAAATTTTGTGAATATACTTGTTGCTGGCTTGCATGTCTTGTGCGGCGGCCGATGTTTGCACGTCGCTCTTTAGGCATTTTGGACTATGGACTGAGTGGTGAATTTAACGTCACATGCACGATCCATATAATTTAAACAGTTCAACTTACCACCTTAAAGACAAATGTCTGCTGTTGAAATTCACTAAAAATTTGCACAATATACGTAATTGATTTGATGATATTTTTTCACAATTTCACTATGTACACTATGCCGGTTTGTCACATCACTTTTGCAACTACCCAGCAAAAAACAATGGAAGTTCTTCCAAAGGCACAACTTTAAAAGCACTTCCAGAAGATGCACTCCCAATGATGTTCTTTATTTTAACTACCCAGGAAGTTCTTTTGATTCAATTTTTTATAATATGTTTTTTTTCATACTTTTAATGGGTAATTTTAACTTTTTTTTGTTTCAAATAGGTTAAAAACAGAGGTTAAAAACATTTAAATTTTGTCGAAAAATTGCTAAATTCAATCTGAAAAAATTGTAAATTTTTGAAAATATTTGAGGTCCAACGTTTCCGACAAGCGTTGGAATCCATTAAAAATTATAAAAATTATTTATTTATTTTACAAAATATCACAGAATTTTTTAATTTACATCCAAAACATTTAATTCGGATCACACCTAAAGAAGTGATGCAAATTCAGTGCAACGGCTGTTCAAATGGAGGACTTCCGTCCTATGACAAGCCCATGTTAAATTCATCGCTTCTGCGTCAATTTTGCACCACTTCCGGATCCAAAAAGAACATTTTCATTACTTTTTTGGCGACGCTTTTTTTGCCGGGTACTTAAATCTTTCACAATATGAACATTACCGAATATATTTTACTGAATGACAAGTCACGTGAATAAATAAAATTATTTTATAACTAAGCAACTGCGATGAATTCAAATTAAAATTTTTTGTAATGTGCGCTGTATGTAACTGAATTTTCTTTGCTATAAACCTCACGGAGCCCGAGTCCTTTCCAACGAATGCAAAACCGTGGAAATCGGTTCGTGCGTTGTGGAGTTAGTGCGTCAGGAAGGAAAACCCGACTTATTTTTATACCCTCCACCTCAGGACGAAATATTGCTCTAAGACCCCATAAGGTATATATATTCTGGGTCGTGGTGAAATTCTGAGTCGATCTAAGCATGTCCGTCCGTCGTCTGTTGAAATCACGCTAACTTCCGAACGAAACAAACTATCGACTTGAAACTTGGCACAAGTAGTTGTTATTGGTGTAGGTCGGATGGTATTCCAAATGGGCCATATCGGTCCACTTTTACGTATAGACCCCATATAAACGGACCCCCAGATTTGGCTTACGGAACCTCTAAGAGAAGCACATTTCATCCGATCTGACTGAAATTTAATACGTGGTTTTGGTATATGGTCTCTAAAAATCGTATACAAATTGATCCATATTGGCCCATAATTATATATAGCTCCCATATAAACCGATCCCCAGAATTGGCTTGCGGATCCTCTAAGAGAAGCAAATTTCATCCGATCCGGCTGAAATTTGGTACATGGTGTAAGTAACAACCATGCAAAAATTAGTCCATATAGGTCCATAATTATATATAGCCCCCATATAAATCGATCCCCTGATGTGACCTCCGGAGCATCTTGGAGGAACAAAATTCACCCGATCCGGTTGAAATTTTGGTACGTGGTGTTAGTATATGGTGTCTAACAACCATGCAAAAATTGGTCCATAAAAAAATTTTGATTTCAATCACGAAAATCGCGGATTCAATCATTTTTTAATTGAAATGTCTTCAATCCCGAAAATGATAGTATACCCATTTTGATTGAAGACCAACACGATTTTAAATGTTTAATTGACTTTTGTCGCGGAATCAATTAATTGTGTGATTGAATCAATTAAAAACGTGATTGGATTTTGACATAAAATTCAATCAATGTTTTAATTGAATCAATTAAAATTTTAATTATTTTCGCGACTATTTGATTGATTCAATTAAATAATTAATTTATATCGGCATACAATTTATATATTGCGCCCCCTAAATATTATTTAGTTTTATTTGAAATAAAAGAAAAATTTGCGTTTCTTATAAAAATATTCAATATTTTATTTTTGTGAATTATGTTATAGACAAAAGAATTGGGTTCTTATTATTTGTGTGTTTTGTTCTAACACTTACACACAACAAATTATCACCGAAATTTTTTCAATTAAACACTTAATTGAATTTGGAAACGGATTCAATTAATATATTATTTAGTTGATTAAATTAATTATTTAATCAAATCCGACTAAAAGCCAATTCGGAAATAATTTTCAATTACAAAAGTGATTGAAAAATTTTCCGTTCCCAATTAAACATGTGATTGATCCAATCAACTTTGTGATTGAAATTGAGAGAAAGAGCGAAAAGAGAACAAGAAAATGTGTATTTATCCAACAACGTATGATGGACACAGGGCTGCCAATAAAATTTCAAGAAAAATCTTCACTTTTTCGATAAAAATCGTCATAATTGGCACTTGCATTTTAAAAATCGTCAAAAATCGAAAATGTAAATAATATTGAAATCAATCATTTTTTTGGGTAAACACAAGACAAAAACAAACAAAATTATGTACACAACAATGCATTTCCATAAGAAAAACATAACGAAGTTAGTTTTGTATAACAATAAGATTAACATAAAATTCATTTTCTAAAACAAACAAAACAAAATATTTCGTAATTTTTGTATAACAAAACACTATTTTTCTAAGATATTGTTATTAATTCAGTAACATTTTTATTTAAAAATAAAATATTGTGAAACTCAAGAAAAAGTCCTGTGTTTTCCAAAGCAGGTGATTTTTTATGATGTATCCGATAGATATTTTCATCATAATTAGTAAACGTTCCTATTGCATATTCTGAGTAAATCATTATCAATTCTGGTATTAACACAACTTGAGTCATTTAATTTTAGGTCATGTTTTGAACAGAATATTCCTTCTAATAAATTATTTCCCAGCTATCATCTAATTTTAGTTAACTTGATTAAACATTTCAACGTTTGCTGTGGAGTGTGGAGGAATCATTATTATTTATACGAATTTTGACAAAACTCGCAAATCCAAAGTAGTCCACATTTTCCAAAAAAAAAATCAAAAATTTTCAAATTTATTTTAATATTTTCAAAAATTTCTTCAAAATGTAAAAAGTTCAACTCCTTAAAATATGTGTCTAAAGAACGAAGCTAATATTGTTAAAATCGGAAAAAATCGGAGTTGTCCATTTCTTGAGTAAAAAATCGTCAAAATGCCGATAAATCGCCAAAATTGGCAGCCGTGGATGGATAGTTCAGTCTGTGGAAGTAACTCGTAACGAACGGTTGGGTTTTTTTTTCGCGTAAATTGAAGAACATGATTAGCGACATTCTGTCTGCAGCATTCGAAATGTGTGCATAAATATTTTGAACACAATAATAAATAATACAAAAGGGTTGAAAAAAATAAAGTGTGCAACAACAAATGCGGTAAAGGTCTGAAAAAAATTATGACAGAACGCATTTGGAATTACCTGTGTTTGTGTTTTGTGGTATTGTAAACAAAAGAAAATAATCTACGTTTATTGAAGGTAAGCAATTTTGAAATGTGAAAACCGTCTTCCATTGAAGCCTGTTTATATTAAACGGACTAAAATAATATATTTTATATTTCGTTTAGTGAACAATTTTATTTAGTGAAATTGGCCAATCGAAAATGAAATTGGTTATTCAAAAATCTTCTAATATTTGTAAATTTGTAAATTTTTATTCACTCATACTATTCCTAAAACCAAGAGCAGTATATGTTCGTTGGAAGATTCACTTTCAAGTTGCGAAGTGGAGTTGGCATTTTTGTCTTTTTCAGTTTGAACTAGAGGTGTGCACGTGAGTAATATTTTACTCACGCACACTCACGACGGAGAAATCTTATTCACGCACACTCACGCACAAATTTTTTTGGTAGAACTCACGCTCACGAAAATTTGTACTCACGCACACTCACCCGCGAAAATCTTTTAAATATCGTAACTCACGAAAAATGTCGTTACTCACGAGAAACTTCGTAACTCACGAATAATTTTATGAGTAATATGCATATAGAACCTGACTGAAAATATGAGTATGGTTAAAATCGAGAGCGTTATAAAATTCTTAACACTTCGGATGTCATTAAAATTATAAATGAATTCAACTCGTAAGCATTTTATGTTCGTAAGCGGGATTATTTTCGTGAGCGTGTTTTTCAGAAATTCGCTATTCACGCACACTCACGAAGATATTATTTTCGGGACTCACGCTCATGCACGGCATTTAATTGGTTAATCATGCTCACGCACACTCACGCCAAATTTCGAGTCACGTGCACACCACTAGTTTGAACCCAAGGAGAGAGCAGCATTTTTTTGTTCCTTTATTGTTCCTCTTGGGAGCATAGGGCTTCTACAAGAATTTTGTATCTGCTTTTATCGATACATATAATTGTAATATCATTAAGTGTCTTGTTTATTCTTAATAAGTCAGTTTGTATGGTTCTGCGCCATGAGTTTTTGGGTCGTCCTGGTGTTCTCGATCCTTAGGGGTTCCACTCCAGGGCCATTCTAGAGATGGTGTTTTCGGCCGGTTTTCGTAATGTATGCCCAATCCATTTCCATTTTCGTCTAGCAATTTGTCTTGTTATTGGTTCTTCATTTATTTTTGTATACATTTCTACATTTGTTATTGTATTGGGCCAGAATATACCACATATTATGCGGAGGCATTTGTAGACAAAAGTTTGAATTTTCTGGGCTATGTTTTTAGACATGAGCCATGTTTCGCTTCCATATAGAAGTATTGACTTCACGTACGAATTAAAAATCTTTATTTTTGTGTTCTGAGATATTTGTCTTGCCCTCCATATTTTCTTCAATCGGCAAAATGCTGATCTGGCTTTATTCAGCCGATTGTTAACGTCCTCTTCTATACCGTTGTCACTAGACATCATACTACCCAAATAGCAAAAGTTGTTAACATAAGAAATGGGCCGATTGGAGATGGTGAAGTTGCTATCGGTAGATTGGTTAATACGCATTGCGAAAGCTTTGTTAATATTTATTTCCAAACCTACTTGTTTGTTTTTGCTACGAGGTCGTTTAGCTTATTTTGCATGTCAGAGTGTTTATGGGATAGTAGGCAGATGTCGTCTGCGTACGCTAGGTATTCAAGGTGTCTGTGCATGTTCCATACTATCACTCTTTTTTGTTGAGTCAATTTTTGCATGATGTCATCTAGCACTACTTCAAACAGAAGTGGCGAAAGTGGGCAGCCTTGTTTAACTCCAGCATTTGTGTAAAATGGGTCACTGATTGTACCATTGTGACGTACTTGTAGCGTGAAGTTTGTGTACATAGCTTTGATGATATTTATTATTTTCTTCGGGACCTCTTTGCATACCAAAGCTTCCCATATCGATCTTCTCTTTATTGAATCAAACGCTTTTTTAAAATCTATGAATACCATATACAACGGTGTACGCCATTCGATAGATTGTTCTATAACTATACGGAGTGTGTTTGTTTGATCTAAACAACTTCTCTGTGGTCTGAATCCTGCCTGCTCTTCGCTTAATGCTTGCTCTATACCTTGCATTCTTTTATTGAGAATTGTCGCTAGTATTTTGTAAATCGTGTTCAGCAGGGTGATGTCTCTCCAATTATTGCAGTCCGTGAGATCGTTTTTCTTTGGTAGTTTTATTACTGTTCCTTTTGTCCACTCTTCTGGCAGTTGTTCCATTATCCATGCTTTTCGTATATGTGGGGATACCGTCTTCTCTTGGAGACTTGTTGGATTTTAATTTGAGGATGGTATTGGCTATTTCATTAATGTCTGGCATGTCCACGTTTATGTGACTGTTATTCGCTTCTGTTTCGTTGTGTTCGCTATATCTAATGTCTTCGTAAACTCCATTGTGGTTGCTAATCGATTCACAATGTTGTTTCCATCTACGTGTTTGTTCCTCAGTTGTGGTTAGGATTCTACCATGTTCGTCCTTGATTAGCTGATTGTGGTTTCTGTACTGGTTTGATATTTGACCAATTATTTTGTGTAGTTCCCTCATATTATTGGCTCCTGCTGCCGCCTCTGCTTCGTTTGCCAGATTCTGGAGATAATTCCTTTTATCATTTCGCGCTGATTTCTTAACTGCTTTTGCGATTTCGTGGTATTGGGCTCTGAGGTTCAAGTTATCAGACTGGTGCCTTTTTAGTTGGTTTCTTTTGATTTTTATTCAAGCGACTACTAACTCGTGGTCCCTGTCTATGTCAGCCCCTCGTTTCGATCGAATGTCTTGGAGCGATCCTCTCCATTTACGACCAATGTATATATGGTCAATTTGATTTTTCGTCGTGCCGTTGGGCGATGTCCATGTGTATTTGTGTATGTCTTTATGAGGGAACAGTGAACCACCGATAACCAAATCAAAAGTTTGGCATATCTCAATAAAACGATCTCCATTATTATTTTTTGTACCAATTGCATGTTTTCCCATTATGTGTCGTAGTCCTGTATTGTTGCTTCCTACTTTCGCGTTTAGATCCCCCATAAGGATAGGTATGTCCCTCTTCGGAGTGCTATGTATTGTTGCCATCAGTTGGTTGTAGAAGTCATCTTTCACTGCATTATCAGTGTCTTCGGTTGGTGCGTAACATTGTATTATTGTTATAAATTTTTTTATTGTTGTGTGGAAGCGTGCTGTTATAATACGATCAGAAATGGGTGTCCATGATTTAAGAGTTTTTGCAACCTTTTTGGCTATTAAGAATCCAACCCCGCTTTCCGCTCGATTCTCCTTGCCGCTATATAAGACGATGTTACCCTCCGCAGATGTTATTTTGCCACTTTTACGCCATCTCATCGCACTAATGCCTAGTATTGCTATTTTAAACTTTTGAAGTTGGGATTCGAGTTGTGCCAGGCGCGACGTCTCCCTGCACCGAAAAAAAAGTTTAGTATTTATTATGAAAAATGAACTAACCCATAGTAAGAATGACCATGATTTGGCGCCAAAGATTTTTTTCATCTAGATAAGTTCATGATTTTCTTATAAATTAGTTCATGTATTGCATCGTATTTTAGTTCATTATTACTATGCTGTGGGAAGAATATAGTTAAACAAATTCAAAATATTCCTGCTATCCGGAAAAATTGACAATTTTTTGGGAAACGTGTATTAAGAAATTGGTTTGAAATAAACTGTTTGTCGGTATAATTTTCAAAAAAGTAGAGAAATTGAGGAATCAAAGGTACAAGAAGCCTGTATACAACTAAGAAATTTTTCGTACAAAACAAGTAAATTTTCTATTACCACCAGTATTTTATTTCAAAAAATTATTATTAAATTACACAAAACTATGGGTTATGATATACAATAAAGGAAATATTTTTATTAGAACGTTGGATGCAGTTACTTGTCGGTAGTTAGTAATTGCTTCTTCAAAAGAGTAATATTCTATGTTATTAGGACTAAACTAATTAATTTAAATTTCCATGTTTTCTATCCATATGAAAGATATATGTGGCATAAGTTGCTATATTCAATTGAATTGTCCAATTTCATCGATTTTGACTATCTTTTGTTGGGCGGATTTGTCTTATAAGCATCTGAAATTGCAAAGTTATACATAATATAAGAAAAATATTATCAAATTCTATCGTTCATATTGATTTTTAACTTACGGTTTTCAAGAGTATTTCCTAAATCCAATAAGGATATCAGCTTAATTAGCATTATACAGTAAGAATATTCAAATAAATTACCATTACAAGACCTGTCTACCTGCAAGTGAAAATAATTATTTTTAATATATTGAAATTTTGGTTTTATTAAAAACGGACAAAATACCGTTTATAGAAAAACTTACCACATTGAAAAATCCATCCAGTAGGTACATTATTGGAATCATATCCATGGACTAATGGACGTTTTTGAAATTATTCTCAGAATATATTTGAAATAAAAAATATTATAAAATTAGACATTTCCACTTGTCAGTATAGCATTTAGTATTTAAGGTGTATATTAAGTTCGAGCTTAGAGGCTAAAATCGCAATTTTCATGATAAGTTTTCTTTAATAATCCATTATAAAAAAAATAATCTTTATAAAAAACTTGGTTTGGGCTATTTTCCATCAAGTTATATTTAAATTTGTATCGAAGACGTATAATTTTATACTTTTCTTAGTGATGTATTTTTAATTTTAGCGGCTAAACTCGAATTTAGTACTCACCTGTAGGAATTGCTGTAACATAAAAAAAATATATTTAAAAAAATGGTTGCATCTCCAACCTGTGATCCAGATGTATAACAAATATAGATCATCCTACTACCACTCATGTTGTATATTTTTTATGTAAGTCAATTAAAAATCCGCACTAATTTTAAACTATTAACAGAAATATACAGTTCCTTAATCTGTTGTTTGTTTTTATCAATAAAAAGCGTTGTTGATTACTCTAACATCACATCATTCACTTCGCAGTTTCTAAAATGTTCCGAATAAATGTATTTTCATTAATAAACACCTATACCGCACGAGTTACATATGCAAACCCCCAGACCTACATAAAAAATGAGTTACCTGATAAAATTGATGAATTGCTTAAAGAAATTCAAAAGCCAGACACTAACCCAATACCGTATCCGGTATTGGGCAAACCATAATATTTCCATTTAATTCAAATAATAAGCAGAATTTATATTTAAGTCAAACGTTACCATAGTAAGCAAAATTGTAAAATTAAGAAGTAAGTTGATTTAATGAAAACAAATAAAGAATGAGTCTGATCTGGGCATTTGATCGAAACACAACGTATACCTTTATTTAATTTTTTTTAAAAAACCCCGGAACTCGGTAAAACACAAAATTGGCGCAGTCGGTAGGATCCTTAATAAAACGTATTTAAGGATCCAGTGATACGAATCGGGTTAATAAAAAAAAAAATAAATAAATTGTGAAAAAAAAATATATAAAACTTTTTACAGTGAACTCTAAAAAAATAATTAAAGTGGACACCACTCAAAAAGAAGTGCAGTGAACATTTATAATTAAGAGAACACTAAAAAGAAAATAAAGAAAGAAAGCTTTTTACAGTGAACTCTACTAAATAATTAAAGTGAACACCACTCGAAAAAGAAGTGCAGTGAACATTTATAATTAAAGAGAACGCTAAAAAGAAAATAAAATTGGTGAAGTGAAAACTTAAGAATATCAACTGAAGCCACAGAAGAAAAAGATCTCTGTGCAGTACCACCAAAGAAACTAAAGTCACAGAAAACAAATTTTCTGTGCAGTGAACAATAAATTGTTAGAAAACAAACAAAATTTTCACAAAAAATAAAAGGCAACGAGCTTTCGATCAAAACAGGATGACCGAAGGACAGACTCAATTACCACCAGTAGAGCTAGTGGAGGAGCTAGCCAGGAAGGATCAACAACTGGAGCAAATGCGACAGGCATATCTAGAACTTCGTAACAACGTAGATGGAGGCCAAAGGGAAAGCATCCTAAAAATGATAAATAGCCTTCCCACATTTACCGGAGTTGGAGAAATCACCATAAATTCATTCTTTAGCAACATAGAGTACTTGCTGTCAACAATCACCAACCATGAAACTAGAAAAGAGGCAGTCAGGACTATATTCTACAGAGTTATTCAAGGACCAGCAAAAAATGTAATAATCAACATCCCCGAACCGGATAACTGGTTGCTGATCAAGGAAACCCTGAAGCTGAGGTATCGACCAGATGTAGAGCCCCATCAACTTTACAAAAAAGTAGCAAATCTTAAAGTAAATACGGTGAGTGAACTCATGATTGAAATTCAAGACATTAAATATAAGGCGGACGAACTGACTGTATACTATGCGGACGACCACTATCTTGACCTATCAAATATGGACAGTATATTAGTAAACACAATAAAGGAAATGACGCAGGGAATATTGTTGGATAAAATTTACAATGAAGTTAATTCGAATAATATATTGAAAATCATGACAAGTAGGCGATTTGAAGACAGTTGTATTAGGACAGAATATAGGAAATTTAAAACAAAAGAAAATAGATTAGAATTTGCAGGGAATAGAAAAAATCAATTTCATGAAGATTATAGAAACAGAAACCAGTATCAACGGTATAACAATGAATCAGGACAATATAGGCAAAATAATTATCGCGAATATAATAATAATAACCATGGCCAAAATTACTACAAAGGAAATAATAATAATAATTGGTATAACAACTATAGGTATAATTATAATAATAAAGGAAATTTATACAATCATAGGCCCAATAATTCTGGAAAATTCCATAGACCAATGACAGGAAACCCTGGGCAGAATTCTGGCCAATATCGCCAGAATGCGTTCAGGCAAGGTCAGGTTGAACCAATGGAAGTTGATAATATTCAGAGTAGTAGAAGTAATTTCCAACAGGCAGGACACCCTGACCCGCAGACTGGCCAAAATCGCTTAGTCTCAGTCAGGCAAAGCCAGGAAAGAACTTTTCAAAATAATGAAGGAAGGGAAATAAATAATTGCGTTTTTTTTACGAAACCACATCGGAGTGGTTGCCTAAAATAATTATGATAATTGACGGTAAAAAATATAATGCTCTTATAGATACCGGAGCAAGCTTTAGTTTAATAAATAATGAAGTTAATAATTTTCCTAAAACAAAACTAAGAAATCCAATAATATTTAGTACAATTACAAATGAAGATTCAATAAAATACGAAGTCATTACAAAAGCACCACAAGAATTTAATTTGCCAAACAATGCCAGAGTGAGATGGAAATCAGCTCCACTCATTGGACGAAATTATGATTTCATCATCGGAATGGATATATTAAAATTTTTGAACGCGAAAATAAATATTGAAGAAAGAAAAATTATTTTAAATGACAATGAAATTCAATTTATAAATAAACCTTTTAATTTTGAGCAAATTTATACGCTAGAGGGATCAGATTTAGAGAGATTACAGCTAGATCATCTAAACGAGGAAGAATACAAGGAAATCTCACTTTTGATAAAACAATTCAAAAATCTACTCTATAAAGAAGGTGACCAATTAACAAATACTACTGAAATTCAACATGAAATTAAAACAACAACACAACAACAAATTAATTCAAAATTATACAGATATCCGCCTCAACATGAAATGGAAGTAAGAAAACAAATACAAGAAATGGAAGAACAAGGGATTATTCAAAAAAGCTATTCTAGATACTCAAGCCCATTAATTGTAGTGCCGAAGAAAATAGATAATTCTGGACAAAAGAAATTCCGATTGGTAGTAGACTATAGAAAATTAAACGAAGTTACAATCGATGACAAATATCCTCTCCCGAATATTGATTCAATCCTGGATAAATTAGGACGAGCTCAGTATTTTACAACATTAGATTTAGCAAAAGGTTATCACCAAATTTTAGTAAAACAGGAAGATAGAGAAAAAACTGCGTTTGTAACACCTCACAGTTTATATGAATTCGTAAGAATGCCGTTTGGATTAAAAAATGCGCCCGCAACATTTCAACGGCTCATGAACGAAATTTTGAGGGATTTTATAAATAAAACATGCGTAGTTTATTTAGACGATATTCTTATTTTTAGCACCACATTGCAAGAACATGTAAAAGCTATTAGAAATATATTCAAGGTTTTAGAAAGTAAAAATTTAAAAATCCAAATTGACAAATGTAATTTTATGCGGAAAGAAACAGAATTTTTAGGACACATTTTAACGAAAGACGGAATGAAACCAAATCCCAACAAAATTAAAGTTATTCAAAATTTAGAGTTACCAAAAACAGAGAAACAGATAAAAAGCTTCTTAGGACTAACAGGTTATTATCGTAAATTTGTAAAAAATTATGCTAAAGTAGCACAACCAATCACTAAATATTTGAAAAAAGGTGTTAAAATTAATCTAAAAGACCCCACTTATATAGAAGCGTTTGAAAAATTAAAAATATTAATAAGCTCGCATCCAATTTTACGTTATCCGAATTATGATAAACAATTTACAGTCACAACGGACGCATCAAATTACGCTATAGGTGTCGTATTATCTCAGGAAGGACATCCTGTATGTTTTGCTTCGAGAACGTTAAATAATCACGAAAGAAATTATTCGGCAACAGATAAAGAATTTTTGGCAATTTTATGGAGTGTAAATTATTTCAGACCTTATGTTTATGGAAGTAAATTCAAAATTCTAACAGACCACCAGCCAATTAAATTTTTGCATTCGAAATATAAAGGAAAAGATATGTCACCTAGACATCAAAGATGGTTACTAAAATTAGGGGAATATCAATTTGACATAGAATATTTGAAAGGCAAAGAAAATAGGGTAGCAGATTTTCTAAGCAGGATACAAAACAACGACGATAACAATGTGGAAGAAATAGACAGTGACAATAGCGATATATTAAATCTTGCAGTTAATAACATAGAAGACAATGAATCCTTACAAACAGTACACTCAGCGGAAGAAAATTTAAATGATCATTTTCCAATTAAAGAAGAAATAGTTAATAAATATAAAACACAAATAATAAAGTCGAAGAATTTAAAACAGTACATGGAAAAAGAATAATATTTATAGCCGAATGTGATTTCCAAGAAATGGGAGACATATTCAGAAGGTATATTATAAAAGGAAAAATTGGCATTTATTCGGAAATTTCGGAACACAGTTATAACATAGTCCAAGAAAAACTTATTGCAATGTTTTCAAATGATACGCAAATTGAATTTATAAAGTGTACAATGAGGGCACAGGACATTGAAACAGAAGTCGAAGCCGTTAAACAAATTTCGTTGTATCACGTAAGAGAAAGCATGCATTCAGGTATATTAGAAACGTATAATCAGATAAAAAATAAAATATATTATCCAAAATTACTGGAATTGATTCAAATCGTAATTAATCAATGTGAAATTTGTCAAGAATCTAAATATGATAGAAGGCCTATTAAACCAAAATTTAATTTTACAGAAACTCCCTCTAGGAAAAATGAAATTATACATATAGACACATATGTCATGAAAGGACACCATTTCTTAACAATTATTGACAAATTTTCGAAATTTGGTGCAGCTTATCCGTTAAATGACAGAAATCATGTCACAATTATAGAACAGTTAGAAGATCACTTTACTAAATTAGGAATACCAAATAAAATAGTAGCAGATAACGAATTTAAAGCTGCAAGGATAAAAGAATTTTTGGATGCTCAAAACATTGAATTACATTTGACTAAACCAAATAGCCATACAGGCAACGGAGACATTGAAAAATTCCATAATACAATTGCGGAAAAATTTAGGATTTTATATAAAACTGAAAAAGGTTTACCAATCAGACAATTAATCCAGAAAGCTATTAGAAATTACAATGAAAGATTTCACTCCACAATCAAATATACTCCAAATGAAGTGCATAACAATAAAGTGGACCCGGCAATAGTAAAAAATAATATAGAGGCAACAAAATATAAAATCATAAGCAAATTAAATAAAAACAGAGAGGATTATGAAGAAACCAGATCTGAAGGTTTTATTAAAAATTACAAAGCAGTTAGGCATAAAGAACAGCCAAAATTTAGAAAAGGGAAATTACAAAATATTCACCCTATTAATATTAAAAAACCTTTAAAATTTTCAGATATTAATAATGATACTAATGATGATAATGACTCGACAGACTGAAACAGCAATGACATTGACAGAATTAGTGGACCAAACAGGATTTATTGACTTGGAATTGAAAAATCAGGATATAGTTTTGGACAGTGACATAGTACTACACATAATTGACGTTAAAGAAATAGAAAATATCATTAATGAAATGACAGACGATATTATATTAATGAAGGCTAGTAACAAAGACATATTACAATCAGAATTATTAGAAGCTCGTAATAAACTAATGACGCTTATACCTAGACAAATTAGACAAAAACGAGGACTAATAAATGCTATAGGAACATTATCAAAATGGACATTTGGTACAATGGACGATTACGACAGACAGACTATACAAAAACATTTTCTACAGACGGACGACACAGTAAATAAACAAATATCTATAAATAATCATTTTAATATAGCTATAGAACAAATTAAAAATATTGTAAAAAATGATCGAATGGAAATTGAGAAAAGTTTTAATGCAATAAATAAATTTGAAAATCAAGAATATCAAGAGCATATGTATTTACAACAAATTACAAAAATTCAATTGATAAAAAGTAAAATAGAACAAATACAAGATAATGTAGTTTCTGCTAAGTACGGATTAATACACCCAAATATTTTAACAAATAATGAAATAACCAAATACAATATTGATTTTAATAAATTAAAATATTTACAACTCGGTATAGCAACTTTTAATAATACTTATTTAATTTTGGGTATAAAAATTCCAAAAATATTTATACAAGCAAAAATAAGAAAAATTATACCATTACCAAATAAAGAACAAAAAGAAATAGATGCTCAATAGAAGAAGTTTTTACATATAAAAATAAAACTATGAGATTTGAAGAAAATAAACATTTTAGACAATTAAAACCGAGCACTCATTGTATAATAACACAAAATTGTAAACTTGTTACAAATAAAGACTTGGAAATTATACTTTTAGATGAAAAAACAATAATGGTTAAAAATTCAGTAAATTTATTTGTAAACAATACATGTAATAAAAATAATACTATTTTAAGTGGAAATTATATCATTCAATTTAATAATTGTTCAATAAAAATAAATGATTATTATTATTCAAACTTAATTGAAAATGTACAAGGAAATATTATGAGTTTGCGATACGATGATATACAAAATTTTACAGAAAAATTAACATTTGAACAAATAAACGAAGAAAATAAAATTAATTTTCAAAATATTTCAAACCTAAAAATTCATAATAAAATCATATACACATGTAATATTTTTCTCATAGTTATAATTGTCTTAATAATCATTTTGTGGAAAACAAAATTTAATAAAATTAAAATTAACTTGAATAATAGAATTCAGGAGAATTCTGGTCTAAAGGGGAGGGTAGTTACATATGCAAACCCCCAGACCTACATAAAAAATGAGTTACCTGATAAAATTGATGAATTGCTTAAAAAAATTCAAAAGCCAGACAGTAACCCAATACCGTATCCGGTATTGGGCAAACCATAATATTTCCATTTAATTCAAATAATAAGCAGAATTTATATTTAAGTCAAACGTTACCATAGTAAGCAAAATTGTAAAATTAAGAAGTAAGTTGATTTAATGAAAACAAATAAAGAATGAGTCTGATCTGGGCATTTGATCGAAACACAACGTATACCTTTATTTAATTTTTTTAAAAAACCCCGGAACTCGGTAAAACACAAAATTCACGTACAATTTTGCAAAATTAAATCCACGTGTGCACTTCATAAATGCATCAACATAACTGAATGCAACAATAAAACTCAAAGACACAAATAGTCATAAAGGATACATACCTGCCGTAAAGAAAAACAACTCCACACACACACACACGATCCCTTTCTGATCTCGCTATTGCAAGAAAACAACTCTCACCACAAAAAATACCAACAACACACAAGGAACATTCCATTGTCTCTAGAATCAAAACAACCAACAACAGCATAAATGACGCAATAACAAACACAAACAACCAAACGAGATATACACAAAATGTCTCTAAAAACTCCCTCACATGTGCACTCAAATTTTCCAGTAGCACGTTTATTGATTAGTTGGAATTCTATCTATAAGTTAAGGTAAAATATATACCAAATCTATGAGGAATCTCTAAAAAATTATATACACCCGTCAGGGATTATATTAACTACTTTTTATTCTACTTTATCTAAAATTTTTAATGTGAGGAAAACACTCCAACATATAATAAAAAGGGAAATAATCTGTAGGTAGACATCGTACGAATTGGTAATGTTGTTAAGTTAAATTTTACTACAAAAATTTTTCCCATTTTCCCATTTCGTAGTTAGTGAACTAAAAAACATTTACTGAATTTTTATAAGTTTTCCTTTAGCTAAATTAATTTTCGTTGTGGTTACGAAAAATGAACTATATTACAATAAATTTGTTGAACTATGTGAAAGTTAAAATGGTCCTTAAATTTACAAGACACTTTTTTTCTGTGTGAGTGTTCTTACATTCCATTGTCCAATTCTAATCCGGTTTCGTGTGCCAATAGTCGTCAACGTGTGGGGATTGTTTATCTTATTTCCTGTAGATGTTTCATTAATCAGGTTTAATTTCGGCTAAGTGGGTGATTGGCCTACTGTAACCTGTGATGGTGCTGGGGCTGCCAGCTTATAGACGCCATCCTGTCTAACAAAATTACACATTTATATAGCGAGCCGCTTGCTGCAAGACCGACGTCCACTTTCCGCTGTTCGGAAGCCGTTTCCATTGGTGGCCATTGGAGCGCCGACCGATTTCCATTGGTAGCCATACCAGCTGCCTCAGCTTCTGCCCACCAAAGGTACTAAGAGACCAGATGCCGTCCCTTAGGCTAGTTTTTGGTCACCCCCGAGTATTTTATTTCCTCGGTACCAGCTTTGCTGTTAAGGCAAAGTGCGCTTCCCCAATTCGCCAATGGGAGGGTCCCGATAGAGGATCTAGCAATCCCCCACGGAGAGCAGCATATCTGACAAATAACCTAATGAGCTGTATTGTTATAGCTACACCTATGTTTGTAATATAAATCATCGTGAACCACATTATTGTTATAGCTACACCTATGTGAACCACCATATTCATTTCATTTCATTTTCTTTTCATTCTTTATTTAATAAACAGAACGAAACTTCCGCTAAATTTATTTTAATCATAAAATGCATATTTCACCAATTCCAAAGAACTGTAAACTAAACATTAATTGTAAGACCATAATATTATTGATATTAAAATACATATTTCACCAATTCCAAGGAACTGTGCCAATATGCCAAAAGTTCCTCGGAATTAACTAATTAACAAACTAAGCATTAATTGTAAGACCATAATTTTATTGATATGTAAGCATTAATTTGGTATAAAAGAATCAATTGTCATCTTACAAGTTCAGTTAGTGTTTTAATTTTAATTAATAAAGTTTCTACGCAACTCAAAACCGTGGTTTTATTTTTATTATAAAAAACCCCGGATACCATTAGTGGCGCAGTCGGTAGGATCGCGAGGTACATAATTAAGTGTACTTACGTTTTTAACGTTTTATCGCGGAGAACATTCAAAAATTAAAAAGGATACAATCCTTCAAAGAGAAAAAGGATATAATCCTTCAAAAAATAAAAAAAGGATATAACCCTTCCGCGTAGTGATATTAAATCGGTATTAAACACTCGCTTAAAAACAAAAATTGGGGCAGTTGTAGAACAACTGCCTGTGCCTTAAAATCTATAAAGGACCTATAAAATTAGATCCTTTGGCGGACTAAAAAGCAAAAAAGGATACAATCCTTCCGCGTAGTGATATTAAATCGTTAATAAACACTCGCTTCAAAAAAAAAAAAAAAAATTTGGGACAGTTGTAGAACAACTGCCTGTACCTTAAAATCTATAAAGGACCTATAAAATTAGACCCTTGGGCGGACTAAAAGGAGATAGAAAAAGAAGAACTAACCCAGCAAAAAAAAAAAAAAGAGAAGAACCAACTCAGCCAAGAAAAGAAGAACCAACTCAACCAGAAAAAGAAGTACTCACTGAACCAAGGAAAGAAGAACCAACTCAGCCGAGAAAAGAAGACCATAATCAAAATCCAGCATTGTAAGATAAAAAAAGATATTATTATATGTTTTATATTATAAAATATTATCTTTACACATATTAAGAACATATAACCGAACATATATATATTTGTATAAAATATTTATATTTGTATATTATATTTGTGATAAAATCTTTCAGTAAAATTATTTTCAACAAATTTTTTTTTTCATGAGCGATTCAGACATTTCAGACTACCCCTCAGATCTAGAATACGTATTAGAACCACAAATAGATAATTACACGGAACAATCTCTTGATTCAGGATTTGATTCAACGGACGGTTACTTAACTGACGTTAACGAAAACACCGGACTAGAAAACAACAACCACACAACTAGACATAATAGGAACAGAATAATAAATAGGAAACGTAGACTTCAAAGAAGAAATTAGCAAAAATTAAAATGATTACCACAAACAACCCTCCGTTAACAGTAACTATAAACCCACTAAAATATTTGGGGAATCTCCCAGAATTTCATGGAGATTATAGGGACTTGCAAACATTTACAAATTTAATTGATAGAGTACATCCACTACTTAGAGTATATGATGAACCATCTCAGTATTTATTTTCCGATATCATAAAAAGTAAATTAAAAGGAAAAGCCAGAGAAGTCATTGAGATAAATTGCCAAGCCCAAACATGGGAAGATATAAAACAAGTATTAGGAAACAATTTCGGGGAAAGATACAGTCTAGAAGAACTATATGACAATCTTAGAAGCGTGACATTTAAAACCAGTAGCGTTGAATTTTATAATGAAATAAAAATAAAACTAAGAAGTTTAAACAACAAAACAATTGCCACTTTAGGGTCAGGTGCCGCAACCAATGAGTGCGCTAAAAATAATATGAAAACGGCTTTAAATATATTTAAGGAGAAACTCCGAGAGCCTATGAAAACAATTTTGGCATGTAGAAACCCAGATTCATTAGAATCAGCAATGGACATTTTGTTCCAATCAGGCTACGCATACACTACACCGAATAATAACTTATTTTCTGCTAACTCAGACACAAATATTCAAAGAGCTAGAACAAATGGATATAAAACCAAATCAGGAAAATATCATAATAACAATAATCAACAGAATGGTCAGCACAACGCTAAGAAATACAATAATAACCCTCATAATAATCACACAAAATATAACCAATCAAATAAAAATCAGTATACACAACCAAGTAATCATTACCATCCCAAACACCCATATTCACACAATGATCAAAATCACGAAAAATTTACACCACCCAATAACCAATCCAATCCACACCCAACTTATACAGATACTAATTACCAAAGAAATAATACAGAACCAATGGATATAAATATAGTCCACGGAACACAATCACCAACCCATGAAAACAATCACCAATCCAATTTAAATCCACAAACACACTTCGATAACAATCAAATACTAAACACACCTCTTCAATATGATAAAGATACGTGTCAAAATTTTCATATTCAAGCCTCCAAGGACAGTTACCCCATATAGTAGTAAAGGATAAACTAAAATTCATTATAGATACTGGGGCAACTCATTCAATAGTTAACCCAGACTTGTGTAATCCAAAATGGAAAATTCAGTCAAGACCTTTGACATTAAAAACTCTTCAAAATAATGTTAAAACCAATACCATTTATAGAGTACCTCTCTTTTCAGAATTTGGAAAACCCAACGAAACTTTTGATTTAGTAGAGTGCAAATTCCACGATTATTATGATGGAATAATTGGGAATGATGTCCTCAAACGCTTCAATGCTATAATAGATTATAAGAATGACAACTTAATAATAAATAATAATAAAATACCATTGATATACGCAAAAGCGCGTACGGTTCAATTTATTGTACCAGAAGAAAAAGGATTAATCCACTTTAATGAACAGAGGAATAAATCAGGAAAACTAATATTAGAAGAAGGTATCTATAATGTACAGAATTTCAAACTAGAAATACAAACCCCATTTGAAAGTTTTGAAAGAATTCACCTAGATTCCAATGACATAACTTCCGTAAACGAAAAAAATTTCTGTATAGTCGACCAAGAATTTCAGCAACAAGATTCCTTATTAAAACAGATTCGCACTTCACACATGAACAAGGAAGAAGAGATGAAAATATTAACAATCATAAAGAAATACCGACAGATATTTTACTTACCAGAATCTAAATTAACTTTCACAAATGAGATCAAACACAAGATCAATACTACTAATAATATTTCAATATTCACGAAAACTTATCGATACCCATACGTCCATAAAGAAGAAGTTCAAAGACAGATACAGGAAATGCTTGACAATGGTATAATAAGACATAGTAATTCACCATACTCCGCCCCAATTTGGATCGTTCCAAAAAAAGAAGATGCCAGTGGCAAGAAAAAATGGAGACTGGTAGTTGATTATAGGAAACTAAATGAAGCAACGATAGATGACCGATATCCAATTCCTAATATTGATGAAATTCTAGACAAACTAGGAAAGAGTACGTATTTCACGACACTCGATCTAGCGAAAGGATTTTATCAAATCGAAGTTGACGAATGTGATATACATAAAACTGCCTTTAGTATAGAAGGAGGACACTACGAATTCTTGAGAATGCCATTCGGGTTAAAAACAGCTCCAGCCACTTTTCAACGTTTAATGAACAAAGTCCTCCAAGAACATATAAATAAAATTTGTCTTGTCTATCTTGACGACATAATAGTTTTTTCCACATCCCTTCAAGAACACATAAACTCTTTAGAATTAATTTTTAAAAGTCTACAAAATGCTAACTTAAAAGTTCAACTTGATAAGTCAGAATTTTGCAAAAGAGAAACACAATTTCTTTGACATGTCATAACAGAAGACGGAGTAAAACCAAACCCATCAAAGGTTGAATGTGTAGTAAATTTTCCAATTCCAAAAACAACCAAACAGATTAAGCAATTTCTCGGACTCACAGGATATTACAAAAAGTTTATAAAAGACTATTCTAAATTAGCCAAACCTATGACAATTTGTCTAAAGAAAGATGGAAAAATAAATATATCAGACCCATCATATGTACAATGCTTGAAACATTCAAAAAACTTCTTACTAATGATCCAATATTAACCTATCCCGACTTTAATAAAAAATTCACTTTAACAACTGATGCAAGCAACTATGCACTGGGTGCAGTACTTTCACAAAATGAACGACCAATATGCTACGTAAGTCGCACTTTGAATAACTATGAAATAAATGATAGCACAATTGAGAAAGAATTATTAGCAATAGTCTGGGCAACAAAATATTTCCGGCCCTATCTTTTTGGAAGAAAATTTATTATTGGGACTGACCATAAACCTTTAACGTGGTTATTTTCCATAAAAGAACCGAACTCAAAACTCATACGTTGGAGACTAAAATGATCAGAATTCGACTATGAAATTAAATATAAGAAAGGAACTAAAAATGGAAACGCAGATGCATTATCTAGAACAAATCCAGAAATAGCAGAAATTAATACAATTGAAAGAAATTCAATTACCGAAAGCACATGCCCCATAAATTTCTATAAAAACCAAATCATAATCAAAAAAATTTCTTCCGGTTCAACCAAAATCAAAACATTAAAAATGTTCAATAAAACCAGGAAAATATTTTATTTCAAAGACTTGGACAGATCTTGTACTATAACATTACTTAAAAACCATTTCCACCCTATACAAACCAATGCGTTAATAATCGAAGACTCATTCCTTGACATTTTCCTAACAACATATAACGAAGTTTTCACGACCAAATTAAGAATTGTAAGATGTACAACGCTGCTAGAAGACGTTGAAGACGAAGTGAAACTAACCGAAATCATAAAAAATGAACATTTAGACAAAAATCATAGAGGCATTAATGCCGTATTCGAAGAATTAAAATTAAAAATTTACAATCCCAAGCTAAAATTAAGAATCACACAATTTATTAATAATTGCGAAATTTGCACTATAGAAAAGTATGACAGAAATCCACCCAAAATACCTTTCAAAATAACTGAAACCCCAAAAAGACCTCGAGAAATCATACATATAGATGTTTTTTATTCCCTAAACAAAAGCCTCTTTATGACAGCAATAGATAAGTTCTCTAAATATGCAATGGCTTACCAAATTAGTGGTAGAACTTGGACCGAATTTAAATCAAAACTATTACAAATGATTAACACACTAGGAAAAATGGACAAAATAATTGTTGACAACGAACTAGGATTCAAAGCAATACCAATGCAACAATTTTTAAATGACGAAAAAATTAATATACATTACACATCCAACAGTAACCACACCTCGAACGCGGACATTGAACGATTACATAATACTATCAATGAACATTTAAGACTATTAAGACACGACGATCGGAACAAAGATGAGACAATTGAAGAAAAAATGATCCGAATCATAGGATTCTACAATAATACTATCCATACTAAAGGGTGATTTGTTAAGAGCTTGATAACTTTTTAAAAAAAAAACGCATAAAATTTGCAAAATCTCATCGGTTCTTTATTTGAAACGTTAGATTGGTCCATGACATTTACTTTTTGAAGATAATTTCATTTAAATGTTGACCGCGGCTGCGTCTTAGGTGGTCCATTCGGAAAGTCCAATTTTGGGCAACTTTTTCGAGCATTTCGGCCGGAATAGCCCGAATTTCTTCGGAAATGTTGTCTTCCAAAGCTGGAAT
The DNA here is from genome assembly GCF_050003625.1 of Haematobia irritans. NCBI lineage: Eukaryota > Metazoa > Arthropoda > Insecta > Diptera > Muscidae > Haematobia > Haematobia irritans. Next base: position 75,258,737 of record NC_134400.1, on the reverse strand, counting down.
AGTTGCTGGCTTATTTCTGTAGACTTTAGACTTGACGTAGCCCCACAAATATAGTCTAAAGGCGTCAAATCGCATGATCTTGGTGGCCAACTTACCGGTCCATTTCTTGAGATGAATTGTTCTCCGAAGTTTTCCCTCAAAATGGCCATAGAATCGCGAGCTGTGTGGCATGTAGCGCCATCTTGTTGAAACCACATGTCAACCAAGTTCAGTTCTTCCATTTTTGGCAACAAAAAGTTTGTTAGCATCGAACGATAGCGATCGCCATTCACCGTAACGTTGCGTCCAACAGCATCTTTGAAAAAATACGGTCCAATGATTCCACCAGCGTACAAACCACACCAAACAGTGCATTTTTCGGGATGCATGGGCAGTTCTTGAACGGCTTCTGGTTGCTCTTCACTCCAAATGCGGCAATTTTGCTTATTTACGTAGCCATTCAACCAGAAATGAGCCTCATCGCTGAACAAAATTTGTCGATAAAAAAGCGCGAAACACATTTCGAACCGAACACTGATTTTGGTAATAAAATTCAATGATTTGCAAGCGTTGCTCGTTAGTAAGTCTATTCATGATGAAATGTCAAAGCATACTGAGCATCTTTCTCTTTGACACCATGTCTGAAATCCCACGTGATCTGTCAAATACTAATGCATGAAAATCCTAACCTCAAAAGAATCACCCTTTACTACTGGACATAAACCAATTGATTTTATTAACGGAAAAATCCACGAGAACGATTATAAAGACATATATGACAAAATAATCAGCAAAAAAGAAAAATACATAAACAAGTTAAATAAAGATAGAGAAGATATTACATTAGAAAATGGAACAAATTTTATCAAAGAAATAAGAGGAGGAAAAAACCATAGGAAATATAGGAAAATAGACGGTACACAAATAGATGATGACCATATAGAGAATACGATAACCAAACTAAAATATTATAAAGTACACATCAAACCTAAGAAGCGATACCAAGACAGAGATAACCCAACTATAAAATCTTAAACTATTCCCTTATCCTTTTTAGACAATGGACCCACTTCTGATACTGATTACAACTACAATGGCACAAAACCTTGACATTCAAGACTTGACCAATAACAACGGATATATACCAATAAAAATCGGAAAATTCAAACCAATTACACATTACAACAAAATTCTACACATCGTGAATCTAACTGCATACCAAAACACATTAAACACAATCATGGAAAACATCAACACACTTAAAACAACTACACTTGATAATAAACCTTTAATTAACACTATAGATACAAATTTCAACCTACTTCAAGCCAAAATAGATAGTCTATGTCCTCATTTCAAATCAAAACGCGGAATAGCAAACATTTTAGGTAAAGGATTAAAAATAATAGCAGGAACTATGGACAGTGATGACGAAAAAGAAATCGCAAACAAACTTAAATATCTCTATAGTAAACAATCAAATCTAACTGACAAGTTGGACAAACTTACACAAGTAAACGATCTGATATCTTCCCAAATACAAAATATTACTAACCATATAAACGGCCAACAATACAAAATAGAAAAATACTTAAATAATTTCAAGAGAACAATACAGAACAAGATAAGCAGTTTAGAAGACTAATTTACATACATGACACAAGTTTATCAAATTAACAATGACATTATACTATTTAAAGACCATATAGACGACATAGGACAAATTATATTCTCTAGCAAACTAGGAATAATTCCATCAAACATATTAACTGCAACCGAATTAGAACTTATAACGGATTTTGAATGCTACAAAGATATTAAAGTTTCAGTAGCTTTTCACAATGAAAACCTCATTATTATTTTACAAATACCAGAATTGTCTGAAGAACATTATTCAAGAATCCATTTTGAACCCATGCCTAATATATTTAACAAATCCATAACACTAAATACGAAGGAAGTTTTAGTTAATTCTAATAATAATATATATGAACCGAATGTTGAAAACAAACTACTGAAAAATATGATAAAAATTAACAATGAATGTTTAAGAAATATTTTAATGTTTGAAGAAGCTAAATGTCCAATGAAACTATTAAATGACTCAATTGTTATTGAAATAATTCCAGGTGTTTTAATATTTAAAAACTTTAATTCAATCATCAATCATAATTGTAATAAAATGACGTTAAAACAAACAGGAAACTTTCTTCTCAAATTTGAAAATTGCCAGATTCAAACCCTAAACAAAACTTATACGAATGTTCACATAAAACTCTATGATAAAATTGTATTACCTAATATAGTAACAAAAATTAAAGAATTGAAAAACATTACCATTAACGATCTCAACCTTGAAACTCTTACTCTAAAACAAAAACAATATGAAAATAACATGAATGACATAATACACCGCAATAACAAAACAATAGTATTAAGCTTTAGCATTGACGCGATAATAATATTATTCATAATAATCATTTGCATTATGTTTATATTGAAACCTAAGCAAAAATTTGTAATTTCGTCGGAGCCTCAAACTAACGGTGGGGGTGTTATAGCTACACCTATGTTTGTAATATAAATCATCGTGAACCACATTATTGTTATAGCTACACCTATGTGAACCACCTTATTCATTTCATTTTCTTTTCATTCTTTATTTAATAAACAGAACGAAACTTCCGCTAAATTTATTTTAATCATAAAATGCATATTTCACCAATTCCAAAGAACTGTAAACTAAACATTAATTGTAAGACCATAATATTATTGATATTAAAATACATATTTCACCAATTCCAAGGAACTGTGCCAATATGCCAAAAGTTCCTCGGAATTAACTAATTAACAAACTAAGCATTAATTGTAAGACCATAATTTTATTGATATGTAAGCATTAATTTGGTATAAAAGAATCAATTGTCATCTTACAAGTTCAGTTAGTGTTTTAATTTTAATTAATAAAGTTTCTACGCAACTCAAAACCGTGGTTTTATTTTTATTATAAAAAACCCCGGATACCATTAGTCTGTATTTCAATCTCTATTTAATGGTAAAAATTTCTTTAGTTTGGATTTAAAAGTATGAAAAATATCAGAAAATAGGAATAAATGTGTATAATAAAAATATATAGTTTCCATTTAAATTGTTTATTTCCAGAATTTGTAAAGTATCATCAATATAATACCAAATAGTTCATTGCTTTGCCATTATTTTTGTCCGTGATTGGTGCAAATTTTTATAGACGATTTCAATGTGTGGAAATTTTGGAAAGGAATTGCTACTAAATTAAACTTTCAGAGCCCCTTAAGTGTATTAAGGGGTTTTTTATGCTAAATGTCTTCAATGACAAAAGAAGAATATAAATCTTCAACCTGGAATTAAATATTCAACTTGATATTCAATGCAGGTAATGTTTGACAAGATTAACTTTTAATTGAACAAAAATAAGTTCTAGTTATTCTGTTTACTTTCAGAAAAATGAATTTAGCTTACAGACTGCTGATTTATTATCGACATATTAGAAGGAACATGCTGACTTTGTTATTATGATAAGGAAGATGACTTATATAGTTTATTTTTCACCCTAAGTTGTTATTAATCGTAATTGTATATGTAAGTTATGTTAGAACAAAACACCCAAATAAGAACTAAATTCTTTTAGTAAGATCGAGTTTAGCCACTAAAATCGCCAATTTTTCACGATTTCTTTTCTTCCATACCCAGAAAAAAGTGCCTTCGAAACTAAAGGAAAAAATGGTTACCAAAAATGGCTAAACTAAGCCATTTTATTTCCATTAGGTCAAATTTTTGTGTGAAATAATAAAATTTACTTGTTTCAGTAAAAAAATCCTAATTTGAAAGCAGTTAGGAATAGTTCATTAACTAGAATAAGGCATTGAATTTTACTAATACTGTTTTCTTCGCTGGGTATAAGAATTTACTACTGAACAAGAAAATTTTTTTCACTGATAACAAAGCATTCGTAAAAATAAACAAAAACCGAACTACAACCAAGTTTCCTCAAATTTAGTAAAATTTCTTATAAAATGATAATTCTGACTTCCTTTATTATAGAAAGCTTATCATACATAAGAATAACACTTAGCATAGCAAAATATTTTAGTTCATTCGAACTAAGAAGTATTCAATCCATTGAAAACTTAAGGAAACACACTTGTTAAAATATAGACAATTTTCCTATATTTCTTTTATCGATATCTGTCATCGATGTAATCGATATGTTTGCGCGCGGGTTGTTTTTTTAGTTGGAATCGCGTTGTTATGGAGAGATTGTTAAAAAGTAATATAGTAAAATAACTTATAAATAACAAATAAAATATATAAAATATTTGTAATTTTAAATTAGTGAGAAAATTGTTCGTTTTTTTCAAAATTATTGAACATAAATAACAAACAATAAGTCTATCAATGTTCGTGATGGTGTATAAAGAAAGAAAACAGCAACAGAAAAACAACCCCTTCATTCGTCTTCATTTTGGAATCTTCAATTATCAGGTAACATTCATACTGTGACGCTACCCTTTTGTGAAAAAATTGGTTTATGATTTTCTATATTTGTAGGTATATTGAAATTGTAAAAGGAGGACAAAATCGTTACGCAGCATCTTATTAAAAGTGAAAGGAAGAAGAAGAAAACCATTACGTTTTACAGTTGGTAAATTTGAAATAGTGGAATAATAAACTAATATTTCAAGGACAGTCGATGCTGTTGATTCTTAATAAATATATTTAATATATTAATAAAACATGTCTTTTATTGTAAAAAAAACTGCCTATATACATAAATAAAACTGTATTTAAAAACACAGGCAAGCAGTTCTAATTTTGAAGTAAAAGGTTTACCACAAATATGTAAGATTTGTCCAAATGAATGAAAAAAGTTCAATAAAATCATTCCATATCTGGATTCAATTCAGTTAATTTTTTTCATTCTGTAGTATAGTGGTACATAAATATAGGAAGATGTTAACTAATATATGGAATGAATTCTACTTAATTTCTACGAAAATCGCATCGTTCAAACAAATAAAAATGTCTTTGGCGCTATACGAAGTTAAACTTTCTTCACAATGAGTTAATTTTAACTTAAAGAAGCGGTCACTTTTTTCTGGGTGCATTTTAAAGAATATAAAGTTTATAAAAAGCTGTTTTTGGGCTATTTTCCATCAAGTGATATTAAAATTTACATCAAAGAGGTTTTTTATACTTTTTTTATTGATTTATTTTTGATTTTAGCGTCTAAACTCGAACTTAGTACCCACTTTATAGCATAATTCACAAAAATAAAATATTGAATATTTTTTATAAGAAACACATATTTTCTTTTATTTCAAACAACATTGAATAACATTTTGGGTCAGAATATATTAATTTTTGTTTGAAATTTGTTGCCAATATCAATCAATTATTTAATTGAATAAATCAAATATTCTGTCGTGAAATTAATTAAAATTTTAATTAATTCATTAAATCATTGATTGAATTTTATGTCAAAAACCAATCTTTTTTTTAATTGATTCAAGCACACAATTAATTGATTCCGTGAATATGTATATGTGCCTAGATTTCCAATAAATCATCAGCCTTTAAGCTAAATTAGTTTTTCTGAAAATAAAAAGAATAATTAGAACTTAGTTTTGTGCAATTAAAAGTTAATTTTGTTAAACATTGCTTTCACAGAATGTCAATTTGAATTCTTTGTTCCAGGTTGAAAATTTATAACCTTCTTTTGCCGTTGTAGTCTTTCAGCATAAAAGGTGTATTAAGGGGCTGAGTTTAATTTAATTTTAGTAGCAATTCCATTCCAAAATTTTGACACATTGAAATCGTCTATTAAAATTTGAACCAATCAGAGACAAATATAATGGCAAAGCAATGTTTAGTTATATATTGATAGTACTTTGAAAATTCTGGAAATAAAAATTATTACATAGATATTGTAATGCATCTCATTAGATTATATATAAGATATGCTGCTCTCTAAATTTCAAATTTCAATTAATTTTTTAATTGATACAATTAAATTTTTATTTGATTTTGATTGCAAAATTCAATTATTTTTTAATTAAAAACGAAACTATTTGTAGTGAAATATTACTATATTTCAATTGATTCAATTATTTATAGTTTCAAAAAAAATTTAATTAAGAATTTAAATAATATAGCCATAATTTTTTAAATGTCTTATTCTTCTGAGTTTGATTAAAAAGTTAATTGTATCAATTAATTTTTAAATTGAAAATTTAAAAATTTTCAATCATTGACTTAATGTTTCTCGTTTGATTAAAAGATTAAAAGTTTGAAAAATAGTATCAATTAATTTTTTAATTGAAAAAGTTTTCAACTTCAATCAACTTTTTAATTGGAAATATTTTGGTGAATTTTTTTTCTACGTAGGAGTGAAAAAAGAAATTGTAAAAGATCACTACGGTACTCAACTTTTTATTTGATAAAATGATGGAGTTGATTGATTGACCAATTTCATGAAATAAAGTTGCTCACTAAAAGAAATTAATAAAAAATATATTATTTTAATCCGTTTATTGTAAACAGGATTCAATGGAAAACGGTATTCACATTTCACAATTGCTTACCTTCAATAAACGTAGATCGTTTTCCAGTTTTATAATACCATAAAACACAATCATAGGTACTTTCAAATGCGTTCTGCCGTATATTTTTTTTACACCTTTACCGCATTTATTGTTGCACACTTTATTTTTTCAACCCTTTTGTATGATTTGTTGTTGTTCAAAATATTTATGAACACATTTCAAATGCAGCAGACAGAACGTCGCCAATCATGTTTTTCAAATTACGCGAAAAACAAAAACCCAACCGTTCATTACGAGTTACTTCCACAGACTGATCTGTCCCTCAAACGTTGTTGAATAAATACCCATTCTCTTGTTCTCTTTTCGATCTTTCTCTCTCAAAGGTGATTGAATCAATTAATATTTTAAATGGAAATGTAACAAATATCAATCATACATTTAATTGGTTTTTATTCGGATTTGATTAAATAATTAATTGAATCAATTAACATATTAATTGAATTTGGAAACGGATTCAATTAATATGTTAATTGATTCAAAGTGTTTAATTGAAACAATTTCGGTGATAATTTTTTGTGTGTACTCAATACAAGACAATGAGAAATAATTTCGCTGCGTGCAAGAAAGTATAAATAAACATGAATCAAGTGATAGAATGGAAACAACAAACGAGGATGAATTAGAGGTGTGCATGGGAGCCACCGTGGTGCAATGGTTAGCATGCCCGCCTTGCATACACAAGGTCATGGAATCGATTCCTGCTTCTACCAAACACCAAAAAGTTGTTCAGCGGAGGATTATCCCACCTCAGTAATGCTGGTGATATTTCTGAGGGTTTCAAACCTTCTCTAAGTGGTTTCACTGCAATGTGGAACGCCGCCCGGGCTCGGCTATAAAAAAGGAGGTCCCTTGTCATTGAGCTTAACATGGAATCAGTATTCACTGTATATTCATCCAATACAGACGTATTTTCTTGATCGGCTGTCATGGCGAAAGTTTGCGGTGTTTGCAAAGCGGAAATATCTAATCCTCCCGATAAGATATTATCATCAATTGATTTTATTAAATGTGTTTCCATTTGTGGTCGAATGTTCCACACCAAATGTGTGAATTTGTTGTCTGATCACATAAAATTGCTTGTTAACAATCCTAATTATACATGGCGATGTGATTACTGTGTTGTTTCAAATGACACAAAAAGTAAGATTGAAATTCTCTCAATTCAAATGAGAGAAATGCAAGAGAAATTTGCCGTTCTTGAATGCAAGCTCAACAGTATCAATGTTATCTCTGCAAGTACTAAAAATAATGCCAATAATTGCAATAACAAACATAATAAAGTTTCTAAACAGGTATTGAGTGGTCCCCTTGCCTCTTCGTCTATTGCTTTGGTGGATGAGAGCGAGCATTTTGAAGATGCTCTCAACGACCGTTAAGCTGAGTACTATGTTCAGTTTTCAAGCTGAAAACCAACTTGTTTTCACGGTTACTTTTTTTAATTAACTAATTTAGAAATATAAAATAATTTGCAATCAATTCCTTGGATCTTTTCCAATCATTATTTGGCAAGACTCGATCAAAATATAATCGTCTTCATAAATATATTTGTACTTTTAATTTGGTGTTTTGGTGAAAAAAACCGAACATAGTACTCACCTTTAGACATAAAAATAAACAAAGAAAGAAAAAACCAAAACAAAACAAGAGAAATGTTTTTGGTACTAATTCTGATTGTGATGCATTTGAAGTAGTGCATAGAATGAAACATATACATATTTCAAAGTTTAAAGTATCTACAAAGCCGGATGCAATTAAGAATTATGTTGCTGGTAAGCTGAATGTAGACGCAAATTTACTATCTTGCATTAAATTCGTGAAAAAGGATGCCGACATAACAAAACTTCACTTTGTGAATTTTAAGCTTGGGGTTCCTGAACCTCTATATACGAAAGTTTTAAATAAGGATTTGTGGCCACTTTCAATCAAGTTAACGCGTTTCATAACAAAACCAAAAATCTTGCAACCGGTGGACGTGGCAAGTGAAACCGAAAAACACCTTGCTGTGGAAATCTTATAAAGGGATTGTCACAATTTAATGCTATAAACATTTTTTATCACAACGCTGGTGGCTTACGCACTAAAACGAATGAATTATACTTAAATGGATCAAATCATGATTTTGATGTAATTGCTATTGTTGAAACTTGGCTTACTTCTAATTTTGTTTCAAGTGAGTTACTGATCCATCTTATCAAATCTATAGACCTGACAGAATTCTAACGGAAAGTACTTCAAGAGGAGGGGGAGTTTTACTAGCAATTCAGTCGACATTTGCTAGTAGGGAAATCATTCTTCCGCACGCACATTTGGAAGGGGAACAAATATATGTAGCTGTTTTGTTGCCCTCAATGCGTTATCAAGAAAGACGAGAAATAGTCGTCATGAAGTATATCAATGGCACTTGCTCAACATTGAAGCAGTTCTACACCGAAAGAATTCTCTTCGTTAATTTTACGAAGAATTCTTCATTAACTATTCTTCCTGAATTTTTCATTAAAATAACGAAATTTTCATTCATTTTCGTAAATTTTACGAAGAACATTTTACGAATATACGAAACTTCTACGAAACATTCTACATAAACTTTTCTTCGTAAAAAGTTCGTACTTTTAACGAAACTTTCTTCATATTTCATGAATTTTGTGAAGAAGTTTTTACGAATATTTTACGAAACATTCTGCGTTAAAATTTCTTCATAAAAAGTACGAAACATTTTCTTTGAAATAACGAAGAAGTTTCATTGAAGTTGTAAACTTTCCGTTCGCGGCATTAAATTGTCTTTTATAATGTGCTTGAGTGTATTCCTTTATTCTATTTTTTATGCAAGTCTATGCTACTTCTCATTTGGGTGATAGCGCGCTATGAATAAAAGTGAAGCAATAAAACTAAAAATTATTCAAATGTCATTTTTCACACTTACAACTACAACCAAATGCACTTTCAACTATAAATTGTTTTTCTAAAAGTTCGAACATTTTTCAGAAAAAAGTACGAAAGTTTTTCATAAAAAGTACGAACATTTTTCATAAAAACTAAGAAAATTTTTCATAAAAAGTACGAAACATTTTCATAAAAAGAACGAAATTGTTTCATAAGAAGTACGAAGATTTTTCATAAAAAGTACGAAGATTCTTCATAAAAAGTACGAATTTTTTTCTTACAAACTACGAAAATTTTGGAAGAACTTTTCTTCGTAAAAAGTACGAAATATTTCGTACTTTTAATGAAAAGTTTCTTTGGTTGTAAAACAATGACAAATTTCGTACTTTTAACGAAATTTTTCGTTCTTTTTACGAAGAAAATTCTTTCGGTGTAGCAACTTTACAAGATTGGCAAACTCCGTGTATACTCGGTGATTTTAATCTGGGTAGGATTGCTTAGGAGTTTTGTGAGGCTGAACAAAGCTGTTGCCCTTCAACATAACAAATTACGCTGAAAGCTACTTCTGTGATAAACTTTATTCGCTTGGGTTGTTCCAAAAAACAATGTTTTGAACGACGTTAGTCGCATTTTAGATCTTGTTTTCATTGATGGAAGTTGCATATCTAAATTGGAAAGAGATTTCTGTTTCTGGAGAAAAACATATAACAAATTTATTTGCCGATTATTTTTCATCTGTTTACGACAACGCTGCCTACAAAGACACATATTCTAATTATTTGAATGTTGTGTATCAATTAACCGATATTGGATCAATGATAATACATCAATCTGAGGTGCTTCAAGCTTTGTGGGAACTAGACATCAGCAAAAGTCCTGGTTTGGCTCGAATACCACCTTTATTTCTTCGTAACTGTGCCTCCTCACTATCTTACCCGCTTACCACAATTTTTAATCAATCACTTTCTGAAGGATCATTTTTAAATGTATGGAAATAGTTATAGATCTCCAGTACACAAGTCTGGGCGCAGAGATCTTGTAGAGAATCATCGTCCTATTGTAAAATTAAGCATTATACCTAAACTTTTAGATAAGATCGTAAGCTAAAGACTTTTTGCGATTTTTAAAAATCTGATTTCATCGAAGCAACATGGATTTTTCCATGGAAGATCTACTGCGACAAATCTTTGTTTATTCACTAATTATTGCATAAATGGTAATAAATGGCATTGAAAATGGTAATCAAATAGATGTTTTTTTTATATCGATTTTACTAAAGCCTTCGATAAAGTGCAACATCAAATCTTGTTAAAAAAAACTGTATAAAATGGGAATTCATTCCTCTCTTTATTCATGGATAAAATCTTATTTAACTGACCGGTCGCTATTTGTTAAGATCAACGGCACATATTCCGACTGCATTATTGTAAAATCCGGTATTCAGCAGGGGACCTTTGCTTTTCCTTTTATTTATTAATGACATTACAAATGTAAATTTGGGCAGTCAATTGTTACTTTATGCAGATGATGTCAAAATTTTCCGTTGTATATCAAACATCAGACATTGTATTGAATTCCAAAATGATATTAATCTTTTAATTGAATGGCGTAAAAATAACCACATCTTTGTTAATATTTCGAAATGTAAAGTTATGACTTTTTCCCACAAATACTATCCCATTTTGTATGAATGCATGTATTCAGTTGATCAGTCCTTCACACGGGTCATCGTTGTAAAAGACTTGGATGTGCAATCCCACGGCGGAGGGTTCTGTGTACCGGATTGACCCGATGGTCCCCATCCATTGGCCAGCGGCTGCCACATCAGTGTACGTGTTGTTTCGTCCGTCTTTTTGTGTTGGAGAAGGTGCATCCCGGGGAGCCTTCTCCGTTTGCTGTTGGTCTGAGCCGGGATAGAGGAGAACCCCGGACCATGGTATTCTTCAGTCTGCCGAAACCTGATCCACCACCGTTCGGTTTCGGTCAGGTGTAACCGGTGCTTGGAGTGGGTGCATTACCGGAACTGTTCCGGCTTAACATCGCTGCGGGAGTGTAGTCACACTGACTAGGTGGCAGGATGCTGTGCCAGCGATAGCAGCAGTGGGTCGTCTGACTATGCGACCCCCCCGACATCTCCCGTTCAACAATATTCTCCGCCGCAGCATCTTACGCCCAATATTGTTGTTCCAGTTCCGGATAGTGCATTGTTTTTGCAATTTAATTGCAACGGGCTCCGAGGTAAGATTAGCGAAATCGTGGACTTTATGAATCGGAAAAGGATAAGGGTCGCAGCGATCCAGGAGACTAAGCTGAATTCCACCTGCAGCATACGCCATTGTGATGGATACAATGTGCTTCGAAAGGATCGCACAAGAAGTGGAGGTGGTGGCCTGGCTTTCATAATACACCGTTCCGTGCAGTATAGACCTATCCCGCTTGTGCCAGACACTAGTGACCCGTATATGGAATGTATGGGGGTAGCAGTCAAGTCTGGGGCTGCCGATATAGAGCTATACAATGTGTATATACCGCCGGTTGGTAGCTGTGCTCCAGGTTATTGCCCAAACATTGAGTGGCTATTGTGCGGGCATAACCGATTGGTTCTAGGAGACTTTAATGCCCACCATGAACTTTGGCATTTACTCCTAGGTAATGACCAGAGAGGCATAGCTTTGGCAGAGCAGATAGATGACTCCACATTTTGCATGGTGAACGAAGAGGCCCCCACGAGAATTATGGGTGACTGCAGCAGTTCGCCAGATTTATCTTTAGCGTCGCCTGGTCTGATAAATGACGTTTCCTGGCAACCCGTCATTTCATTGGGATCGGACCACCTCCCCATAATTCTCACCATTAACCGACCCTCCGATTTCATAACCTCTGAACGCCGGACGTTTATCAATCAAAAGAAAGCCAACTGGGAAGGCTTCAGAGGATACACCGATCACCGCTTCAGTGAGCTCCCGTCCCCCTCTCATGTTCATGTTGCCCAGAGGGCGTTCCGGGACATCATCAACGCAGCAGCCGCTCGCTTCATACCCGCTGGTCGAATTGCCCAAGTGAGGCCCAACTTCCCAGCCGAAGCGGCGGGACTCGCAGACGAACGTGATGAACGCCGTCGTGCTAACCCTGCTGATCCTAGAATCAGTGAACTAAATCTAGAGATTGGTAAGATAGTCGACGAGCACAAGAGGAACACTTGGTTAGAGCACCTGAAGCAATGTAACTTAGGCACTGGGACTGGTAAATTGTGGTCAACAGTGAGAGCCCTCTCGAACCCCGCTACAAGGGATGATGGGATTTCAGTCACCTTTAGCGACGTGACTGTGACTGATCCGAAGAGATGCGCCAAATACTTCAACCGACTGTTTGTCGAGCATCCCGAGAGTGATAGAGCGAAAAGGAGAGCCAATCGTCGTGGTCTCCGAGCCGACGACACACCACAATTTACCGCTGCCAAAGTTACCAATGTCATCAACAGCGCGAAACCATCTAAGGCGCTGGGCCCCGACGGAATTTCAATGCTAATGCTGAAGCATCTGGGAATACTGGGAGTTGAGTACCTGACCAGACTCCTCAATTTGTTCTTGGAATCACTCATTATACCCGATGTCTGGAAGAGTGATTCCACTACTGAAGCCAGGCAAAGATTCGAGTAAAGATGAATCGTACAGACCGATATCCCTTCTCTCGCCAGTAGCCAAGACACTTGAGGCACTACTTCTCCCCAGCCTGGTGGAGAATTTTCCAGCTGCCCACCATCAACATGGATTCCGTAAGGTACACAGTACGACGACGGCCTTACATGCCATTTCGACACATATCAATAGGGAACTTAACCAGCCCAAGCCGTGTCATAGGACGGTCCGCGTGGCGCTTGACCTATCGAAAGCATTCGATACGGTCAACCATGCCACATTATTCGAGGACATCGAGAACACGTCCCTACCGGCAGGGGCGAAGCGTTGGGTTCTTAATTATATGTGTGGACGCCAGTCGTACGTGGAATTCAGGGACAAGATGTCAAAACCCCGTAGAGTTAAACAGGGAGTTCCCCAGGGCGGGGTGATATCTCCGGCACTGTTTAACCTCTACCTGTCCTCGATTCCACCCCTCCTGACGGCGTCGAGATTGTGTCTTATGCGGACGATTGCACAATCATGGCATCTGGGCCCATTGTTGATGACATTTGCGATCGATCGATGTCAGAGTCGATGGCGAAACAATTCCGACAACAAATTACCCCCAAGATTCTCGGGGTCACATTCAACAGCCTTTATAAGTCGTCCGCCCATGCCACTGCAATTTGTGATAAGCTCCGCGGTAGAAACAAGGTCCTCAAGTCGCTTGCCGGCAGCACTTGGGGGGGCGGACAAAGAAACCTTGTTAACTACATATAAGGCAGTACCTCTTGGGTTGCCATCGAAGTTGTCATCCGAATCACCATCTTGTGGATAGACAACCTCCACCCAGGAATGTAATGGTTGATCTTCACCTTCTAGAGCCAGAGATCCAGCGTTACAAAAGAGAGCCTCTAGATCAGGCAACTACCAGACAGGTCTGAACAGGATTCATGAGGATACTGTAGCTGAAGCGGTGAGAAGCTACAAGGTTAATCCTGTTCTCGGAGTCCGACCGCCGCCCATTGCACCGGAGGAGAGAGACCTCCCACGGCAGACAAGGGTAGTTTTGGCCCAACTAAGATCAGGCAAGTGCAGCCGCCTCAATTCATACTTATCAGTGATTGATAGCAGCGTAGCTGACGTGTGTCCCGTATGTAATCAAGGGCCACATGACACTCGTCACCTTTTTGCTTGCCCAGCTAAGCCAACCCGTCTCACTACCAGATCACTCTGGACACACCCCATCCTTGTCGCAAAGTTCCTTGATCTGGTTACCAGCTGAACTACACAAGCATAGAACAAAATGGATGAAACTACATTAAAAACTGTTACAACAACAACAACAACAACTTGGATGTGATCTTTGTTCATACTTTTACTTTTAAAAATCATATATATTACATTGTTTCTAAATCAAACTCACAATTCGGATTTTTAAAAAGAAACACAAAAATCTACAATACCCTTAAATTGCTATAAGAAACTCTTGTTAGGTCTCATATCGAATATGCCCATTTCATTTGGAGTCCTTATTATCAAGATGGCATCAACCGAGTTGAAAAGATTCAAAAACGCTTTATACGCATTGAAGAAATATTTAAATTTTACCGACATGCCTTCTTATGAAACCCGCTGTCAATTACTGCGAAGTCAAAGTTATCAGATCGATGCAAACTTCAGAGCATTATTTTTATAGAAGATATCATGGATTCAAGAATTGATTCTCCAGATTTAATGGCCTTATTACCATATTAAGTACCTTCTCGGTTGTATAGAGAAAACTATTTATTTAGTATCCCATTTCACAGGACAAACTATGGAAGGAATGAACCATTTAATAGATCTTTAACATTATTTAACACAGTTGCAAATTCCCCTGATGAATTAATTGAATACCCATTTAGTAATAAGTATATACATTGTATTTATATAATATAAATATAACCCAACTGTATCGCATTATTTAATTAAGTAATCTGTAAGAGTTATACTCGGTAAATGAAATAAATAACTGAATCGGGCAGCACTCAGTAATAAAAGAGAAGTTCACCAATGTGGTATCACAATGGACTGAACAGTCTAAGTGAGCCTGATATATCGGGATGCCACTTAACCTAACCTAGAGGTGTGCACGTGACTCGAAATTGTCGAGACTCACGAAAATTTTCGGGACTACACACGCGTGTCACGCATGAGTGTGCGTGATGAACGATGTCAAGGCGTGAGTGTGCGTGATGAACAAAACAAAAGTGCGTAGGCTTGAGTAACGAAAATAATTTCTTCTTAAGTATGCATGAGTAAAAAATTTCGGAAAAACACGTTCGCGAAGATTAGGTTAGGTTAGGTTAAAGTGGAAGCCCGAGTAAGTTTCAGGCTCACTTAGACTATTTAAATTATTCAACCGTCGAACGGAACGAACGTGTTTTTTAATAGCGGATAAACTCATCGTAATAGGTACCTACTAAGAATTTCAAGTGTGGTGGGATATTAAGCCACCATGCAGCGAAATTCAAAGTCATCCACTGGGTTGCTAACTTCAGGGCCCAGTGGACGGGTATCGACTGGAGCTATAAGTTTGGGCAATGACCAAGAGTTAGGCTCAATTAGTCGACCTGTAGACGGGTCGACAGGTGGCGACACTTTGACAATTCGTACTTTTTCTAAGGTAACGATATCAAAAGGAGGTAATCCCTCACGAAAGAGATTCAAGGAACGCAGAAATGCTTTGTTTATCCTAAAGAAGTTAGGATCAGTCTACCCAAGCACGATGTCGGCTAAACAAAGCGATTCCTTAAAATGGGCTCAAGGAATTCTTGAGGCTGGAAAAAGGGAACGATCACCGGATGAGCTGCCATCCTCCAAAAGGGACCAAAGATCGGTTGCCTCAGTTGCTAAAGACAGCCTTGTGATGGCTATCATTAATAAAGGAGCATTGGACGGTATGGTTCCAAAGCAAAAATGGGGGAAATTGAGAATGCTTTGTCTGTCGTCTACTCACAGGTGCTGGAAAAGTTTCCCGATCCAAATTCTCGACACCAAGAGGCTGGTTGGTATCAAAGACGATTTAAGCTAGTCCCATTTGAGGACCAGAGGTCTATAGAATGTTTTAAAGCTGCTCTGATACTAATTGGTGAAGTTTGGGAAGGAGCTGCTCTAGAGCTAGTCGAGAAGAAAGACATACCGGCTAGACCTAGAGCACATGCGTGGATACCTGCAAACCCTTCTGACCCTGAATCTTTTTTAAATAGACAGAAACGATGCAATTCAGATCTTCCAACAGCTGATTGGAAGGTTGATCGTTTGGATGAAATGGATGGACCAAGACGGCATGCAGTGTTTATATTGAACACTCAGTCTTTGCCACATCTAGCAAAGTCCCAGGGCCGTGTATGTTATGGCTTTCATTATATCCAAATGAAGGTATATAAAAACAATCAGCTAAAGGATTCAGAAATGGACAAGCCTCTGTCTGAATCAGAAGTATGCGGATCCTCTTGCGAAGTCGAGGGAGATACCAAAGTTGAAGACATGGATAGACACCGTATGCGAGTGGAGGTTTCTATTGGCTCAAAACTCACCAAAGTTGAACCCATGATTATTGCGAGAGTCACCGAGATCTGTGAAGAGGACATTCTTGATGACTCGATTGAAGCGGCTGATGTGACGGTTGTTGAAAATCTCGATGGTCCTACGGATCCTCCAGATAGATCTTCATCATTGTAAGGCTGCATGTGCTGCCTTAAAAGTTCTCCTGATGAAAGGGGACATACAGAAACAAAATATGTGAATTAAGTACTCCTGGGTTCAAACTATTGCAGTATACAGGTAATGATGTAAATCGAGCCTGTATAATTGCTAAAAACGTGATCAACTTGTTTCTGCTTCCTTCAATGTGCAATACAGACACTGTCGTTGTCAGTTTTGAAATAGCCAAATGCAAATATTGGGTATCTTCGGTCTACATGGGACATGATAGGGAGATGCCTCCATGTGCCGTTAAGACCTTAGTGGAGGAGTCACGGAGTCAAAGACGAAACTCATTATGTGACGCTATGCGAATGCACATCATAGTATATGGGGAAGTAGTGATACTAATGCAAGGGGAGGGTCGCTAACAGAGTTTATTTTGCGTACTAATCTGGTAGTTTGCAACAAGGGAGATGCCCCCACCTTTGTCACTAAGAACAGGCAAGAGGTTTTGGACATCATCTTGGCCTCGCAAGAACTGAATGAAATGATATCTGAGTGACAGGTTTTAAGTGAACACAGCTTCTCAGATCATCGCTACATCAGTTTCAAATTTGATGTTCATATCACCAAGACCATATTTCCGCCAAATGTTAGGAACGAACACGCAGTGGAGCAGATTACTAAGGCCTTCAACATCTCACTGAAAGCTGCATGCCCTAGAGGAAAGCCAAGGGGGAAACATCGACCACCATGGTGGTCTACGGAATTAAGTAATACGAGGAAATCCTGCAGGAAGCTCTTTAACAAGGCAAAGTCCACCAGAACCCCTGAGGATTGGGACGCTTACAAAAATAATCTGAGAGGATACAAGCGAGAACTGAGAAAGGCTCAGCATAACTCTTGGAATGATTACTGCAGCAGTATTGAGAATACGTCCGAGGCTTCCATACTACGGAAGGTACTAGCATCCACCAACTCCGCTCCAGGTTTCATTAAAACATCGGAGGGCAATTGGACAACGTCCAGTGAGGAGACGCTATTGGACACACCCTATTGGTACTATTGGACACACATTTTCCTGGAAATCAGACGGCTCAACCAGGTGCTGGCGGTGCCATAGTGGCTCAGCGGTCATTTCCTATCGAGGAAATTGTATCGGAATCTAGAATAAAATGGGCGTTAAATACCTTTGGATCATTCAAATACCACGGACCTGTGGAATTACTCCGGCGGAGTTACAAGCAGTAACTGACAAAATTATCCCCTGGTTGTCGGTGATATATAAAGGATGTATCAACTTATCATATATCCCAGGAAAGTGGAGGGAGACAAAAGTCGTTTTCATACCTAAAGCGGGAAAAGCCTCTCACTCGAGGGCGAAGGATTTCCGTTATTTTGGACAGGAAGCTGAACTTTAAGCTTATTTTGAAGAAAGGCGAGAAAGGCAACGGTAGCTTTGTACTCGTGCAAAAAGGCAATAGGAAAAAGTGGGGACTAAAACCAAAAATTGTGCATTGGCTATACACGGCAGTGGTTAGACCAATCATGCTATATGGTGTTGTAGTCTGGTGGCCGGCACTTCAGAAACCGACTTGTTTAGATAAAGTTCAGCGTATGGCGTGTTTGTGTATTTCAGGCGCATTCAGCAAGACAGGAACAAATTCCCTTAATGTCATGCTGCATCTATTGCCTTTAGACATTTTGGCCAAACAGTCAGCTGCAACAACGGCTGTGCGGTTGCGCGAGCTATCGCTGTGGTCGGAAAAAAGTTACGGTCACAGTTCGGTCCTCAAAATAATGCCAGATGTGCCTAACGTATTGGATTACACTTTGGCGAGTCCACTTTTCGAAAATAAGTTTGAGACTCTAATTCCCAACAGTGAGGCGTGGTGTACACGGACCCCGGGGAATCAAAGATATATAGATTTCTACACTGATGGCTCCAAATTGGATGGCCAAGTGGGTTTCGGAGTATATTCTAAAGATCTGGAACTTCGAATAGCGAAAAGATTACCTGATCACTATAGTGTTTTTCAGGCTGAAATATTAGCAATAAAAGAAGTGGTGAATTGGCTGAGAAGTAATGCTCCAAGCAATATTGGCATTAATATATACTCAGACAATCAACCTGCAATAACCTTGGACTCTGTGTTCCTCAACTCGAAAACGGCCATCGACTACCGCAAATCTCTCAATGAGATGGCTGAGCAGCACAATATTCACCTAATATGGGTGCCTGGCCATAGGTACATACCGGGGAACATCGAAGCAGATGAGCTAGCAAGGCTAGGAACTACTTTACATATTCTAGGGGAACTAGAATCGGTTGGTATGCCTCTGGCTACCTGGAAGCTCTTACTGCGTGAGAAGGCTGTCATGATGGCAAATGTTCGATGGGAGAATTTTAAGGGTTGTAACGACACCAAGCAAATATGGCTTTAAACTTTAAATTTAAACTTAAACCGCACACTATATATGCTAGTGTTCTCGAGACGCCAGATATCACTCCTGATATCTGCTATAACGGGTCGCTGCCTGATAGGCGATTTTGCAAAAACTATTGGTGCGAAGTATAATGACTATTGTATGAACTGTCATGGTGCGGAGGAAAAGGAATCAATAAAACACCTCTTGTGCGAGTGTCCTGCATTTTGTGTAAGGCGTAAGCAAATTTTAGGGGCATATAGCTTCAAATTACTGGCGGACCTGGAAAACGTTAACTTAAGCAGTCTGCTAATGTTTTTGGAACAATCTGGTTGGTTCAACAGAAGAAAATAATCGAGAAGGTTCAGCGGTTAAAACTAGAAGTGCCCATATGTAATAGGTACTTTTAGTTAGTGTGGTACCACAGTGGACTGAATAGTCTAAGTGAGCCTGAATCTTAATCGGGCTGCCACTTTAACCTAACCTAACTTTTACCGTCCAATGTTCCTTTATTAATGGTAGCCAATGGCTACTACCCATCACAAGGCTGTCTTTTGCAACTGAGGCAAAGGATCTCTGGTCCCGTTTAGAGGGTGGCAGTTCATCCGGTAATCGTTCCCTTTTGCCAGCTTCAAGAATTCCTTGAGCCCATTTTAAGGAATCGCTTTGCTTAGCTGACAACGTGCTTGGGTCGACAGATCCTTATTCTTTAGGATAAACAAAGCATTTCTGCGTTCTTTGAATCGCTTTCGTGAGGGATTAACTCCTTTTGATGTCGTTACCTTAGAAAAGGTTCGACTTGCCAAAGTGTCGCCACCTGTCGACCCGTCAACAGGTCGACTAATTGGGCCTGACTCTTGTTCACCGCCTAAATTTATAACTTCAGTCGATACCCGTCCACTGGGCCCTGAAGTTAGAAACCCTGTGGATGACTTTGAATTTCGCTGCAGGGTGGTTTAATTTTCCACCACACGTGAAATTCGTAATAAGTATTTATTACGATGAAATAATCCAATATTAAAAACACGTACTGAACGTACGACGGTTGAATAAAAATGCACGTTCACGACCTACGGACATAAAACGCTTACGAGTTGAATAACGCTCTCGAGTATATATCAATGCCAACATTTTGTGGAACATTACTTCTCAGCCAATTCGCCACCTCTCTTATTGCTAATATTTCAGCCTGAAAAACACTACAGTGATTAGGTAATCTTTTCGCTATTCGTAGTTCCAGATCTTTAGAATATACTCCGAAACCCACTTGTCCATCCAATTTGGAGCCATCAGTGTATATATCGTTTATTCCCCGGGGTCTGCCTCACTTTTGGGAATTAGAGCTTAAAGCTTTTTGTCGAAAAGTGGTTTCGCCAAAGTGTAATCCACTACGTTAGGCACATCTGGTATTATTTTGAGGACCGAACTGTGACCGTACATTTTTTCCGATCACAGCTATAGTTCGCGTAACCGTACAGCTGTTGTTGCAGCTGACTGTATGGCCAAAATGTCTAAGGGCAATAGATGCAGCATGATATTAAGGGATTCTGTTCCTGTCTTACTGAATGCGCCTGAGATATACAAGCACGCCATACGCTGAACTTTATCTACACCTGTCGGTTGCTGAAGTGCCGGCCACCAGACAACAACACCATGTAGCATTATAGGTCTAACCACTGCCGTGTATAGTCAATGCACAATTTTCGGTTTTAGTCCCCACTTTTTTCTTATTGCAAGAGTACAAAGCTACCGTGGCTTTTTTAGCTCTTTCTTCAATATTAAGCCTAAAGGGTGAAACGGTCAAAATTTGGTCAAGGGAAAACGCGTGTAAATCGGTGAAATCGTTTATTTAAAAAATCAAATTAAATTTCTTTCTCAAGTTCAATTAGTATAAAATTCAGGAAAAATATTCAGTTAGGCTTTCGCTTTTCCAAATCCGAATTGCCGGGCCTCACGCTTGACACCTGCCATCAGATTTTGTACAACCACCTTGTTCCCCTTCTTCGCCGCAGAAAGCTAGTTTGCCTTGAACTGCTGCTCGTCCTTAGCAGTTTTTTTTTGGTCTTCTTTAGGTTCCGCTTGACAATAGCCCAGTATTTCTCAATTGGGCGGAGCTCTGTTGGGAGGGTTCTTGTCCTTGGGAACCACCTGCATGTTGTTGGCGGCGTACCATTCCTTGGCCTTTTTACCGTAATGGTAAAAAGGCCATGGCCAAATCCGGCCAAAACAGTACGGAACAACCATGTTTCTTCAGGAAAGGCAGCAGACGTTTATTCAAACACTCTTTCAAGTAAATTTCTTGGTTGACAGTCCCGGAAGCTATGAAAATGCTGCTTTTCAAGCCACAGGTACAGATGGCTTGCCAAACCAGATATTTCTTTGCGAACTTTGACAGCTTCTTGAAAATATCTGCTATCTTTCCCCTTCCTTTTGCCATACAAAATTCCTGTCCCAGAAGCTGCTTGTAGTCGGCTTTGACGTAGGTTTCGTCGTCCATTACCACGCAGTCAAACTTCGTCAGCATCGTCGTGTACAGCCTCCGGGATCGCGCTTTGGCCGTCGTATTTTGTTTATCATCGCAATTTGGAGTCACTACCTTCTTGTAAGTCGATAGTCCGGCTCGTTTTTTGGCTCGATGCACGGTTGTAGACGATACACCCAGCGTATTTGCGGCATCTCGGAGAGAGAGGTTAGGGTTTCGCTTGAAACTACCGGCAACTTTCTTTGTCGTCTCAGCGGCTTCCGGTTTTCGATTTCCTCCCGATGCAGACTTCCAGGCTGTCGACAAACGTTCCCCAAACACTTTAATTACATTTGTAACGGTTGATTTGGCAACTTTTAGTGATTTTGCCAGCTTTGCGTGTGAGTAGCTCGGATTTTCGCGATGCGCGAGCAAAATTTTGATACGCTGCTCTTCTTGCTTGGACGGCATTTTGACAACTGAAGAGTGAATTCCAAAATCAAAATAGGAGCAACATTCTACACACACACCTTCAAAATGAGGGGTGTTTATTAAATGCAAAATTGAAAGAGATACGTCAAGTTTATATTGACCAAATTTTGACCGTATCACCCTTTAAAGTTCAGCTTCCTGTCCAAAATAACACCAAGGTATTTTGCACACTCACCAAAGGGAATTTCAATACCCCCCAAGGATATGGGCTTAACCGTGGGAGTTTTGCGATCTTTACAGTACATGACTAATTCTATCTTGGCAGGATTTACCCCAAGACCATTATCTTTCGCCCATTCCTCAGTCATCCGGAGGCCTCTCTGTATACCATCTCTGATTGTGGATGGGAATTTTCCCCTGACTGCTAGAGCCACATCGTCTGCGTATGCCACCACTTTTATCCTTTCTTTTTCTAGGGAAACCAGAAGGTTGTTTATAGCAACATTCCAAAGAAGAGGTGATAGAACTCCCCTTTGGGCAGTGCCTCTGGTCACATACCTTTGTATGTTTGCTTGTCCTAGTGTGGCCGAAATACGTCTCCTCATTAGCAGTTCGTCTAGCAGCGTAAGTATACCTGGATCAACATTCAGAGTTGTCAGTCCATTTAATATTGAGCTCGGATGGACGTTATTGAACGCCCCCTCTATGTCTAGAAACGCCACGATTGTGTATTCATTGGCAGGTAGTGAGCTTTCAATAAAGCTGACTAGTTCATGCAAAGTGGTCTGAGTAGACCTTCCTTTCGAGTATGCATGCTGTCGTTTCGAGAGCAAACTTGAATCGATGCTAGTTCTAAGATAAATATCTATCATCCTCTCCAGAGTCATAAGTAGGAATGAGGATAAGCTGATTGGTCGGAAATCCTTCGCCCTCGAGTGAGAGGCTTTTTCCGCTTTAGGTATGAAAACGACTTTTGTTTTCCTCCACTTTTCTGGAATATATGCTAGGTTTATACATCCTTTATAAATCACCGTCAATCAGGGGATAATTCTTTCAGTCACTGCTTGTAACTCCGCCGGAGTAATTCCATCAGGTCCGGGGGATTTGAATGATCCAAAGGTATTTAACGCCCATTTTATTCTAGATTCCGATACAATTTCCTCGATAGGAAATGGCCGCTGAGCCACTATGGCACCGCCAGCACCTGGTTGAGCCGTCTGATTTCCAGGAAAAATTTTTTTTTGCTTTTTTTTTTGCTTGGCAACCCTGTCCATGCAAGAGTAAATATTTCCATCTGCTGACTAATTTTGATAAAATAAAATATAACTTGAAGTTGTCTTAAATCAAATACCACTTCAAAAAGACCGTTTGGATATCTAGTGCACGAGTAGCATCGAGTATTTTCAATTCCTCTGGTATTAACAAAAAATATTGCAAAATACATCTTGGACTCTTCTGCTGCCGCTGTTTGGTTTGTTTTGTTTATTGTACACTTTGTTAAAATGGCACCTACAACAACAATTGCATGCCCTAAATGCAGCGAGAACGTAACCAAATCAACTGGTGGTGTCTGTTGTTACATATGCAACAACTGGTATCATAAAGATCAATGTTCTAATTTATCAACATCTGCTTTTAATCTTTTGACAAAAGAAATTGACGACAGTCTAGATCTCATAAAAAGGGAAATTGATTCGAAATTAGCCTCAATACAAGCTTCAGTGGATGCAGAAAGAGCTGCTGGTATTGAACATCAGAAACAATGTAATGCTAAATTTAGTGCAATCGATCGGGAAATTCACAAAATAAGACATCTGCAGTGCCGGAACGATATTCTCGTATATGGCCTACCTCCGACCGCAGAACCAATTGTTACGGCTCAGAATATAGCAAAAGCAGTTGGTGTAAATGTGAAAATTGACGATTTTGACAGCTGTTTCTGGTTGGGAAAAACTAAAAAAGCACTGTTGATCAAATTCTGCTCTGCGATGACGAGAGATGATATTATGAAAAAGTATTTTGCCAAGAGAGATCTTAAGCTAAATCAATTACTTCCAACAGATATAGAATCCAGGGTTTATTTAAATGAAAATTTACCTCCTGCGGCTATTAAGGCTAAGAGTTTATGTCGTGCCTTACAAAAAGATCGTGTAATTAAAAGCTTTCGCCTCATATCATCTATTCCTGCAGCTAATGTCACGCATAAAGATGGTTCTAAAAAGTTATGTAATCTCGAACAACTCCTTACGTTGGCTGGTGAGGCGGAATCAAATGATGGCATAACTGGTACGCCAGCTTTTGGTACGCCGCATGCTGCTTTGTAACTCTACCGTTATGGCTGGGTGGGTGGGTTAGTTAACCAGGTTAAATTGCAAAGCAAATTAACCTGGTAGTTATGTACTAGATATTTCTTCACTAGATTTGGATAGGGTGGGTGGGTTAGTTGTCGGATAGCTAGGATTCATAGGTTGTTCATGTTACGATTTTACTCGGGCATTTTTTTTGGTGGATACTATGTGGGATGCTTGGATCTTAATAATTTCATTTGAGTCAGGTCAGGATTGCCATGCGTCTCATGTGTGGCCCCTGGAGATTGTGCGGGTGTATTTGTGGTATGAAAGGTACGTTGTCCAGGTTATCCGACTTTATCTAGGTAGCGGTTTTTTTGCTATTTATTTTATTTATATTAGTCAGCTATTACATGATTTATTTTAAAACAATTTTTTTTTATCATTTCTAATGTTTCGTTTAGTATTTTACATAATATTTATTATAAACGTTACGGTGAATGGCGATCGCTATCGTTCGATGCTAACAAACTTTTTGTTGCCAAAAATGGAAGAACTGAACTTGGTTGACATGTGGTTTCAACAAGATGGCGCTACATGCCACACAGCTCGCGATTCTATGGCCATTTTGAGGGAAAACTTCGGAGAACAATTCATCTCAAGAAATGGACCGGTAAGTTGGCCACCAAGATCATGCGATTTGACGCCTTTAGACTATTTTTTGTGGGGCTACGTCAAGTCTAAAGTCTACAGAAATAAGCCAGCAACTATTCCAGCTTTGGAAGACAACATTTCCGAAGAAATTCGGGCTATTCCGGCCGAAATGCTCGAAAAAGTTGCCCAAAATTGGACTTTCCGAATGGACCACCTAAGACGCAGCCGCGGTCAACATTTAAATGAAATTATCTTCAAAAAGTAAATGTCATGGACCAATCTAACGTTTCAAATAAAGAACCGATGAGATTTTGCAAATTTTATGCGTTTTTTTTTTTAAAAAGTTATCAAGCTCTTAACAAATCACCCTTTAGTTGTTAGTTTAATATTTTCTTTCTATTCCATATTGACGCACATTTCTTTCAATATTCACATTGATTACGGATAACTGCATCGGCGAGGTTGTCAGTGATGATTCTTTTATAAGACATTTTTGTGCCAACCAAGGATTTCTAAATATTGGATTTTGGATTGTTCCTTCCAGATCCGTGCAAATCCCGGGCTATAACTTTTTTAGGAATGATCGCCTAGGAATGTGAGGAGGGGGTGTCGGGCTATATGTTTCCAAGAACCTACAGGCCCAGGTCGTTTCAACTTTATCCGAGCCGATTTCTTGTGAGGCGCTGTTCTTGAAAATAGTGTCCAGTGGATATGAGTTACTTGTTGGTGTGGTGTATTTGCCCAGTGGTAATTTAGGTGCCCTGGAGAATTACATTTCAGAATTTATTATACGGTTTCCTGATGTAATTATTTTAGGTGATTTTAACTGTGATATCTTAGATCGTAGAAAGTATTCCTGTCTTAAATTGATGTTAACCCGCTGCAATCTCTCTGTGCTGCATAATAACGTCCCAACGCACTATGATCTCACAAGAAACGTGCTTACAATGATTGACTATACTCTTGTCAGTAATACTTCATTTATCACCCGCAGCAGTCAATTTCACTTCCCTGCTTTGAATTCACGACATGCATTCATCCTTCTGCAATATAGGATCCCGACCTATAGTGATAATCTTACTTATGTTTTTAGGGATTATGATTCTATTTCACTGGATGATTTGTCTCTCGCGGCATTGAATACTGACTTTTCTGCTATCTTTTTACTAATGATACTGACACACAACTCTCAATCCTGAACAATATTTTATATGCATTGTTTAATTACTATGTTCCTTTGACGTCAAGAGTAATTAGAAATGACAAGCCTATATGGTATGATAACAGAGACATACGTCGAGCTATTATTAATAGGGATCTCTCTCACCGGGATTTTATTGAGAATCGATCCGACGAGAGTAGATCTCGTTTCAAGATGTATAGAGCTATTGCCCGTCGAACCATTCGACGAGTTAAACGTTCGTATGGTTCTCGAATGTTTCAAAACTGCAGGAGTTACAAGGAATTGTGGTCTAGAGTTCGTTCTACGGGAGTTTTCGATTCTAATTTCTGTGATAGCGATAACTGTGAGATAGATCTAGATAATCTTAATAATTATTTTACTACGCCTCATTATGTACCTGTTAATAGCTTAGGAAATTTTACATACGAGGATGATCGCAATAACTGTCTTAGTTTTAGAAATGTAGATATGGTAGAATTAGAAAGTGCAATATACAGAATTAAGTCGAACGCAGTTGGTTCTGACGAAATACCTATTAGATTTATTAAATTGATTTTTCCATTTGTATCACAGCATATTCTGCACTTGTTTAATACTATTATATTGACTAATAAATTTCCTATGGCTTGGAAACTAGCTAGAGTGGCGCCGATGAGGAAAAAGAGTACTAGTGGTAATGACTGTTCTGATTTTCGTCCCATTTCTATCCTTCCAGCTTTATCAAAGGTCTTTGAAATAATAATAAAGGACCAACTTATTGAACATCTTGATCGTTACTCATTAATTTATGACTGTCAGTCGGGCTTCAGGAGACATCATAGTACCACATCCGTTATGATTAAGCTAACGGATGACATTAGGCGGGCACTTGATAGAGGTGACCCATGCATTCTCGCGGCTCTTGATTTGAGTAAAGCTTTCGATTCAGTCGACCATAGTATACTACATTCGAAGCTCTACCACGAATTTAAATTTTCTTCTACAGCTTATAGACTTTTATTGTCTTTCCTGTCTGGTCGCTCTCAATATATTCGATGTGATGGTCGTGTGTCTGGTGTTAATGTAACTTCTGCCGGTGTGTTCAACATGTAGATATGGGAATTTATGCAGACGATTTTCAGCTGTTGAGTACGTGTACTAGTGGAGGATTACCACGCTGCATTTCACATTTAGACGACGATATTGGGAGGATATGCGACTGGGCCCGTCGCAACCATCTCTCACATTAATATTCCGAAAACTAAATGTATAGTGTTTAATTACTCACGTCGCCAAAATACTTCTCAAAGTATAACTGTGCAGAATCATATAGTCTCTTCGAAAGATGTCATAACTTCTCTTGGTTATCAAATTGACTCCAATTTGGTTTTTGCGCAGCATATTGCCCACATCTGCTCCAAATTAAATCTCATCCTAAAAAAGTTGTACAGCATAAATGTGATCTTGCCTACGCAAATAGAGTACATGTTGGCTCACTCGTTACTAATGCCTCATATATTGTACGAAGCTGAGGTATATACTGGCACCAATAGGTCAAATATTCGGAGGCTTGAATCTTCATTTCACAGTATTTTAAGGTATGTCTATGGTCGACGTAATTATGTGTATTTCACGCATAAGATATCTTAGTTTTTTCTTTAGCATTATAAAACATGGTGAACCCGCTTAACTCCAATGTTTTAATTTTCTAAACTCTACTCGTAATACTCAAATTCTAATAGAGACTTTCTCACACCTTGTTTTTGAAAGATCGTTCATAATTCGTTTATCCAGATTATGGAATGCAATTCCATCCGATCATAAGAACTTTCCCGTAAGTCTATGCGCTTTTAAAAGTAAACTAATTCAGTATTTTAATTATAACAATTAACTTTGTTTTTGTATCATCACTAATAATACCTCCACATGCGGTGTTGCGTTTTTTTTTTTTATGTTTAGGTAAAGAAATGTGCGTGTAGTTTTTCAGCTATTGAGAATATTGTATTCACATTAGTTTTAAGTATTATTATGATTTTTTTCCTTTGCATTGTTGTACTTTTTTTCAAATCTATCAATGTATGGTCCAAGAGGGCTTAGTTGATTAAAAAATGTTTGAATTGAATTGAAAATGTATGTCCAATAGTACCTCCAGCGTCTCCTCACTGGACGTTGTCCAATTGCCCTCCGATGTTTTAATGAATCCTGGAGCGGAGCTAGTGGATGCTAGTACCTTCCGTAGTCTGGAAACCTCGGACGTATTCTCAATACTGCTGTAGTAAACATTCCAAGAGTTAGATTCTCAGATTCTTCTTGTAAGCGTCCCAATCCTCAGGAGCTCTGGTGGACTTTGCTTTGTTAAAGAGCTTCCTGCAGGATTTCCTCATATTACTTAACTCCGTAGACCACCATGATGGTCAATTTCCCCCTTGGCTTCAGTCTAGGGCATGCAGCTTTCAGTGAGATGTGGAAGGCCTTAGTAATCCGCTCCACTGCGTGTTCGATATCTTGCACAGTGCTCATATTTGTCTCTGGTATTTCCGGAATCATCATATTGAACGATTCCCTATACCTATTCCAATCAGCTTTCCTAACATTTGGCGGAAATATGGTCTTGGTGGTATGAACAACAAATTTGAAACTGATGTAACGATGATCAGAGAAGCTATGTTCACTTAAAACCTGCCAATCAGATATCATTTCATTCAGTTCTTGCGAGGCCAAGGTGACGTCCAAAACCTCTTGCCTGTTTTTAGTGACAAAGGTTAGGGCATCTCCCTTATTGCAAGTTACCAAATTAGTACGCAAAATAAACTATAGGAGTGATTCTCCTCTTGTATTAATGTCACCACTTCCCCAAATACTATGATGTGCATTTGCATCGCATCCCATAATGAGTTTTGCCTTTGTTTTCAGTGACTCATCAACTAAGGTCTTAACGGCACATGGAGGCATCTCCCTATCATGTCCCATGTAGACCGAAGATACCCAGTATTTGCATTTGGATATCTCTAGACTGGCTACGACAGTGTCTGCATTGCTCAATGAAGGAAGCAGAAATAAGTTTAGTGCGTTTTTAGCAATTATACATGCTCGATTTATATCTTTACCGGTATTATGCAAAAGTTTGAAACCCGGAGTGCTTAATTCACAGATCTTGTTCTTATATATGTATGGTTTTTGAATAATAACTATATACACAGTCTCACACAAGTTTACATACGATTAAAGAATTTGTATTTTATTGAAATAATAAAATATAAACTATGCATATACATGCTTTAATTTTTGTAAAATAATTTGAAAACATAGAATTTGTTAATTTTTAACAATATTTTTTTAGTGTGGTTTATAAAAAACAACAAGAAAGATGTTTGGTTAGTATGTTAAAAACTCAGGGGTATGTAAACTTGTGTAAGACTGTGTATAAATGTCTCCTTTCATCAGGAGAACTTTTAAGGCAGCACAAGCGGCCTTACAATGGTGAAGATTTGTCTCGAGGAACCGTAGAACCATCCAAATTTTCAACCACCGTCACATCAGCCGCTTCAATTGAGTCATCAAGGGCTTCCTCTTCACAGATCTCGGTGACTCTCGCAACAACCAGCGGTTCAGCTTTGGTGAGTTTTGAGCCTGTAGGGACTTCCCGCATACGATGTTCGTCAATGTCTGCAGTTCTTATGTCTCCTTCGGCTTCGCAAGATTTTTCTTCTTCTGACTCTACCGGAGGCTTGTCCGTTTCGGAATCCTTTGGCTGATCGCTTTTGTATACCTTCATATGGATATCATGAAAGCCATAACTTACACGTCCTTGGGTCTGGGCTAGATGGGCAGCGACTCAATGTTCAATATAAACACCGCATGCCGTCTTGGTCCATCCATCCAAACGACCAATCTTCCAATAAGCGGTTGGAAGATCTAGGTTACATTCCTTTAGTCTGTTTAGTACTGACTCAGGATAAGGAGGGTTTGCAGGTATCCATGCATGTGTTCTTGGTTTAGCCGGTATGTTTTTTTTTATCGACTAACTCCAAGCGGCTCCTTCTCAAACTTTACCAATTAGCATTAAAGCAATCCATAGACCTCTGGTCCGCACATGCTATTAACTTATATCGTCCTTGATGCCATCCAGCATCTTGCCGTCGAGGACTTGGTCCGGGAAACTTTTTTCGCACCTCTGAATAGACACCACACATCGCGTTTCCCCCATTTTTGCTTTGCAACCATACCGTCCAATGCTCCTTTATTAATGGTAGCCAATGGCTACTAGCCATCACAAGGCTGTCTTTTGCAACTGAGGCAAACGATCTTTGGTCCCGTTTAGAGGATGGCAGTTCATCCGGTAATCGTTCCTTTTTGCCAGCTTCAAGAATACCTTGAGCCCATTTTAAGGAATCGCTTTGCTGAGCTGACACGTGCTTGGGTCGACAGATCCTTATTTCTTTAGGATAAACAAAGCATTTCTGCGTTCTTTGAATCTCTTTCGTGAGGGATTAACTCCTTTTGATGTCGTTACCTTAGAAAAGGTTCGACTTGCCAATGTGTCGCCTCCTGTCGACCCGTCAACAGGTCGACTAATTGGGCCTGACTCTTGTTCACCGCCCAAATTTATAACTTCAGTCGATACCCGTCCATTGGGCCCTGAAGTTAGCAGCCCAGTGGATGACTTTGAATTTCGCTGCATGGTGGTTTAATTATCCACCACACGTGAAATTCGTAATAATTTATTTATTACGATGAAATAATCCGATATTAAAAACACGTACGTTCAGTTCGACGGTTGAATAAAAATGCACGTTCACGACCCACGGACATAAAACGCTTACGAGTTGAATCCATTTACAATTTCAGTGACACCTGGTATGTTAAGAGTTGAATAACGCTCTCGACTTTAATCATGCTCATGTTTTCAGACACGTCGCTATGGTAAATTATTCATAAAATTTTTCGTGAGTCACTCCATTTGTCGTAAGTCACGACATTTTCGTCCGTGAGTACATATTTGCTTTTCGTGAGTGTACGTGAGCGTGAGTCCTACCAAACAATGTCATGCGTAAGAGTTTTCCGTCGTGAGTGCGTGTGAGTAAAATTTTACAAACTTATTACTATGAAATAGTCTGCTATTAAAAAAACGTACGTTCAGTTCGACGGTTGAATAAAAATTCACGTTCACGAAAATAATCCCGCCCATGGAAGTAAAACGCTTACGAGTTGAATTCGTTTACAATTTCAGTGACACCTGGTATGTTAAGAGTTGAATAACGCTCTTGATTTTAATCATGTTCATGTTTTCAGACACGTCGCTATGCTAAATTATTCATAAAATTATTCGTGAGTCACGACATTTTCGTCCGTGAGTACGTTCGTGAGTGTACGTGAGGGTGAGTCCTACCAAACAATGTCATGCGTGAGTGAGAGTTTTTCGTCGTGAGTGCTTGTGAGTACAATTTTACAAACTTTTTACCTTTAAGGTTGGTATTAAGATTACATTGTTAAAACAGTCATTTCTTTAAGGCTACATTTCTTTCATAATTCGTTTTAGAGAAAGTAAACTATTTAATTGTTGCTTTGGATCATGCCCCAGCAAAAAAAAATTTGGTAGTTCTTCTAAAGGCACAACTTTAAAAGCTCTTCCAGAAATGTCCTCCCAAAGATGTTCTTTATTTTAACTACACAGGAAGTTCTTTTAATTAAATTTTTTATAACTTGTTTTTTTTCATCAATTAAGTTCTTAACTGGTCTATGGAATATAAAGGCAAGATGACAGCTTCGTCTATAATACGGTTTAAAAGTTGGTTAGTTAACGGAACACTAACGGAGCTTTATGAAAAATGGGGTTAATGGGTAATTTTAGCTTTTTTTGTTTCAAATAAGTTAAAAATAGAGTAAGAATCAACAAAATGGTACAATGCTGAATCAATTCCAGAAAAATTAGTAATTTTTGAGAAAGTTTGTGGTCAAACGTATCAGACAAGCGTTAGAATGCATTAAAAAGCATAAACAATTGTAAAAATTCTTTAATAGACAAAATATCACTAAATTTTTTAATTCACATCCCAAATATTGAATTCGGATCACACCTTAAGAAGTGATGCAAATTCAATGGAAGGGCTGCTGAAATGATAGACATCCATCTTATGATAAGCCCATGTTAAATTCATCGCTACTGCGCCAATTTTGCACCACTTCCGGATCCAAAAAGAACATTTTCACTGCTTTTTTTGCTGGGTTATAATATAATTTGCCAAAAAAGTTATGATTTTATTCTACATTTACAGATTTATTTTCGATTTTGGCGGCAAAACTCGAACTTAATATCCACCTTTACGCCGAAATGTATTAAATCAAAAACTCTCTTAATAAAGAAATATTTGAAGAACTTTGAAAGCAGAAGAAAGACAATATCTAAATTTTGAAAGTCAGGCACTACTACACCCTCAAAAATTGCTTCGCTAACAAATGTTTCAAACATATTTTGCACGAAACACATATATTATTGGATATTGCCGAAACATTATTATGTTTGTTTCATGGGAACGTATTATATGTTTGGAAGCATTTTGAGTCCAGAAATATTATGTGTTTGGCATAATTTTCTCCCAAAGAAGATTGTGCTAAAAAATATATTTCTGTCTAATTGTATATATTCCCTCACATCTTTCTCGCTTCCACGAGAATTTTTAGTTCTTAGGACCTTTTTCTTTAATACAAACAATGGTGAAGAAATTATTCAATTTTATATTTTTTTTTATTTTACCTTTCGCCTGAACGGAGAATCGAACCGAGGACCATACAGTTTGTAAGCCAACAAACTATCCACTGGGCTACGTAGCTGTTGTAGTCACCAATAGACAATTATCGTTATAAGTTATATTTATATAGCATAGTTTGCAGCGCCCACGAGCCGATGCAAACAAAACATTATTCAACAGAAACATACATTTGTTGGCCACGTGGACATATTGTTAGCATGTCCACCTTGCATGCAAAAGGTTCTGGGTTTAATCCCTGCTCCGACCGAACACCATTTTTTTTTTAATTTATATATTACTATATTAAATTTTTACAATGAAACTTCAAAATGAGTGTTATTAAAGATTTACAGTTGATATAAACGAAATGGATTGAGCTTTTGGATAAAATATTATTTTTTATTGCAAAAATAA
Source organism: Haematobia irritans (assembly GCF_050003625.1). NCBI lineage: Eukaryota > Metazoa > Arthropoda > Insecta > Diptera > Muscidae > Haematobia > Haematobia irritans. Next base: position 75,225,340 of record NC_134400.1, on the reverse strand, counting down.
CAATTTTGCAAAAAGAAATGTTTTTGGTGTAAAAGTTTGAAATTTTCGAAGAAATTCAAAAACTCTAACAAAAAAAAGAAGAAAGTCGAGTATAAACTAAAATAATTTTACAATATGAACATAAATTTATTTAGGCGTGAACTATTTTTACTAGCATTTAACACCATTTTAAATGCATTTAAAATTTATCGTATTTATAAATACAAATAAATATGAATATTTTTTAAATAATTTTGTACTTAATTTATTTTTTACCTTTAAGCTCTAAAATGGCCATGTTTTTACGTTTTCTTTTCTTTAACACTTCATTTTAAAGAAAATAAACATTTCCAGTTGTTGCTTTGGATCATTCCCCACCATTTGTTTGTATACATTGTTTTTCATATACATAAACGAAATTGATAATTGAATGGACAAATGTGGCCTAAAATCAAACAGTTCAAAATCTGTGCATGTTAACTTTACACAGAAAAATATAAATCCTATACCAATATATATTAAAGATCAAGAAGAACGTATAGCTGATTCAGCGAAATATCTTAGTATTAAACTTGATGGAAAGTTGAAATGGAAGGAGCACATAATGAGTAAGAAAAAGGCACTGGAAATAAAATACTGTGAGTTAAAATTGTTAATTGGGAGAAAATCTACCTTGTCAATTCCAAATAAACTAATGGTGTACAAACAAGTATTAAAGCCTATGTGAACAGAGGGTTTACAAATATGAGGTTGCGCTAAAAATCAAATAATCAATCTGATTCAACAATTTCAAAACATGTGTTAAGTGATATAGTGGACGCTCCGTGTTATATGAGGAATAGTGATCTGCATTGGAATCTGAATATAAAAACAGCCAGAGAAGAAATCTGAAGATGTCTTGCTTATGTTCTCCACCGTACTTACGTTGAAGTGCCGCTATTACTTCATTATAATTATTTCTAGAGGAAGTAGGAATGCTTTGTATTACATCAGCGGCATTACCCTTCAGTGCCAACAGAAGTTCGATTACTTTGTCATCCTCATTCCACAGATTTCTAGAAGCAACCATCTCGAATTGGAACTTGAGTACATCAAATGAAGTTGATCCATCAAAACAGGAGGTTTGCTTTTTGAACCCTCGATAATGCGCACTGAACCACCTTTAATTTCTATTTCTGACATTATTTTCTTAAGGTGTAGAAATTTCTCATCGTGAACCACAAATTTCTTATCCAATTCCACAATTTGACTTTCAATGTGGTCTACGCGTTTCTACATACAATCCGAAATTTGTTGTAACTTTTCATTAAGAATTCTAGAATTTTCGTCAAAGTTCTCCACAAATTTCTAGAGTTTTCTTCTTTTTCGAGAATTTTGTTCCATCATTTTTTTAGAATTCTCTTCCATTTTTAGAGCGCTTCCTTCAATCTTTCTAGAATTCTTTCAATGTGGTCTACGCGTTTATCCATACCTTCCGAAATTTTTTGTAACTTTTCATTAAGAATTCTAGAATTTTCGTCAAATTTCTCCAGAAATTTCTAGAGTTTTCTTCTATATTTCGAGAATTTTGTTCCATCATTTTTCTAGAAATTCATCAATGTCTTCTTTATAATCAAACTTATGCGTCTCGATATCCATTTTTCGCAGTTCGAACTCTTCCAGTAGACGCTTTTGCAGCTGAGCTTTGTTTCCTGTAGTCGGCTGCTCCAGTTTGCTCAATTCCTTCTTCAAGTCTTCTACTCGAAGCTCATTAAACTTCATTGTAGATTTTTTTCGTTATTTCACTTCCGACACCAATTGTTACGTTTTTATATTGAGGCGTGTTTAATAACCCGATAATTAAAACACAGCTATTCTCAAATAACGACAATCTACAATTTATTTGCTTAACTGAGTTTCACTTATTTGCTCTACGTTGTGTACTGTTTGCCTTTTTACGACTGACTTGACAGCTCCCTACGCCAGGGGTTTATATACCGAGATATGAAGATTTCGAACATTCTGGTTAGTCTGGCCTACAACCATCTTGACCAATCTACAGCAGATATGGCACATATTTATCTGGCGATATCGCACATGTTTATCGGCTTATTCTCATAGTCTTGCCTACAACCATATAGAACAATCTACTGGCAGATGTCGCACATATTACAACATCAACAACAATAGGACATGAAAATGACAAAAGGTGTTACCTTACAATGAGCGATTGAGAAACTAACATTTCGATATGAAGCTAAGCAAACAAAAAGAAGTTTAGGAAGGTACTAGAAAATAAAGAGCTGATTGTAACAAGCGATGACGTAATCTGATCGTTACAATTTCAAATTTTAAACAAGTAAGGAAAATCTAAAGTCGGGCGGGGCCGACTATATTATACCCTGCACCACTTTGTAGATCTAAATTTTCGATACCATATCACATCCGTCAAATGTGTTGGGGACTATATATAAAGGTTTGTCCGAAATACATACATTTAAATATCACTCGATCTGGACAGAATTTGATAGACTTCTACAAAATCTATAGACTCAAAATTTAATTCGGCTAATGCACTGTGGTGGAACACAATGTTAGTACAAAAATATGGGAAACATGTCAATCTGAAGCAATTTTAAAGAAACTTCGCAAAAGTTTATTTATGATTTATCGCTCGATATATATGTATTAGAAGTTTAGGAAAATTAGAGTCATTTTCTCTAATATTCGACTAAGCCGTGGCGATTTTACAAGGAAAATGTTGGTATTTTGATCATTTTTGTCGAAATCAGAAAACATATATATGGGAGCTGCACGCATAGGTACAATGCTAATTCTACTCCCTGTGCAAAATTTCAACTAAATCGGAGTTAAACATTGGCCTCTGTGGTCATATGAGTGTAAATCGGGCGAATGCTATATATGGGAGATATATCTAAATCTGAACCGATGTCAACCAATTTGGCACGCATAGCTACAATGCTAATTCTACTCCCTGTACAAAATTTCAATTAAAGATTGGTCACTGTGGTCATATGAGTGTAAATCGGGCGAACGATATATATGTGAGCTATAACTAAATCTGAACCGTCTTCAATAAAATTTGGCACACTTGACTACACTACTAATTGTACTCCTAGTGCAAAATTTCAACCAAATTGGGATAAAACTCTGGCTTCTGGGACCGTATTAGTCCATATCGGGCGAAAGATATATATGGGAGCTATATCTAAATCTGAACCGATTTCAATAAAATTTGGCACACTTGACTATAGTACTAATTGTTCTTCTTATGCAAGATTTTAAGCAAATTAGGGTAAAACTCTGGCTTCTGGGGCCATATAAGTGCATATCGGGCGAAATATAAAGGGTGATTTGTTAAGAGCTTGATAACTTTTTTTTAAAAAAAAACGCATAAAATTTGCAAAATCTCATCGGTTCTTTATTTGAAACGTTAGATTGGTCCATGACATTTACTTTTTGAAGATAATTTCATTTAAATGTTGACCGCGGCTGCGTCTTAGGTGGTCCATTCGGAAAGTCCAATTTTGGGCAACTTTTTCGAGCATTTCGGCCGGAATAGCCCGAATTTCTTCGGAAATGTTGTCTTCCAAAGCTGGAATAGTTGCTGGCTTATTTCTGTAGACTTTAGACTTGACGTAGCCCCACAAAAAATAGTCTAAAGGCGTCAAATCGCATGATCTTGGTGGCCAACTTATCGGTCCATTTCTTGAGATGAATTGTTCTCCGAAGTTTTCCCTCAAAATGGCCATAGAATCGCGAGCTGTGTGGCATGTAGCGCCATCTTGTTGAAACCACATGTCAACCAAGTTCAGTTCTTCCATTTTTGGCAACAAAAAGTTTGTTAGCATCGAACGATAGCGATCGCCATTCACCGTAACGTTGCGTCCAACAGCATCTTTGAAAAAATACGGTCCAATGATTCCACCAGCGTACAAACCACACCAAACAGTGCATTTTTCGGGATGCATGGGCAGTTCTTGAACGGCTTCTGGTTGCTCTTCACTCCAAATGCGGCAATTTTGCTTATTTACGTAGCCATTCAACCAGAAATGAGCCTCATCGCTGAACAAAATTTGTCGATAAAAAAGCGGATTTTCTGCCAACTTTTCTAGGGCCCATTCACTGAAAATTCGACGTTGTGGCAGATCGTAAGTCTATTCATGATGAAATGTCAAAGCATACTGAGCATCTTTCTCTTTGACACCATGTCTGAAATCCCACGTGATCTGTCAAATACTAATGCATGAAAATCCTAACCTCAAAAGAATCACCCTTTATATATGGGAGCTATATATAATCTGAACCGATTTCTTCCAAAATCTATAGGTATCTATTCTGAGCCAAAACACATACTTGTGCCAAATTTGAAGTCGATTGGACTAAAACTGCGACCTAGACTTTGATTACAAAAATGTGTTCACGGACAGACGGACATGGCTATATCGACTCAGGAGCCCACCCTGAGCATGTTTGCCAAAGACACCATGTGTCTATCTCGTCTCCTTCTGGGTGTTGCAAACATATGCACTAACTTATAATACCCTGTTCCACAGTGTGGCGCAGGGTATAATTAACGGAAATTAATTTAAATAAACTTAAATCTAGAGAGTTAAAATTCGTAACAATATGTATATATTATGAAAGAGCACGAAAACTTAGCCACTGAGACCAAATTCCATAAAAAGAGTTTGACGTAATCTGATCATTAAAATTTGAAATTTTAAATTAACGGAAACTAATGTACATATTATGAAAGAGCACGAAAACTTAGCCACTGAGTCCAAATTCCATAAAAAGAGTTTCAAAAATGAAATATTTATATTTGTATATAGTGCCAAAGCTAGGGTTAAATTTTTCAAAATAGAACTATGCAAGTGCTTGAACAAATACACGGAATGAAGAGTTTTCTTTTCTGAGGATTGAAATTTTAGACAAACTAAGTTCTCTTTTGATGCTAAAAACTACATACATAAAATCGTTGCAACACTTGTCATAAATTCGGGTTTATTTTCTCTTTATGAAAATACTTTATAACAAAAGGGAATTACGTTTGTCTAAAATTCGGTCATTTAATTTTTATGTCTTTAAAAGTAATTGCATTTCATGTTCATTATCCTTACCAGAAGGGTAACATACACCAATTATGTAAAATTTTTGGCTCGATGAAAATTTTAATTTTACAATGAGTTTTGATATATCGTAAAATATAATGGCTTTCTTATTAGTACTGCAGTACATCCTAATATAGAATTATTTTTTCCACGTTTTCTTACAATATTGTAACTGTTAAAAATATATTTTGTGTCTGTCAATCAGTTTTATTTCATTGTATCATGGTTATATTTTTTTAAAAATTTAATCAAATCATAGTGTCTGCTTAAAGTAATCAAGGAATTTTTAGTATTTGACTAATTGTACAAGAATGTTGAGTCATTATACATCAAGGAAAGAAAAAAGTGTGTATTGTTTGATTGATTATTGCTGAATCATTTGCGTTCGATGGAATAATATTAGCAAAACTGATATCAGGATTAATATTTTGCGGATTTGGATTTTTCTTCCGATTAATAAGCTCTTTCCTTTCTGTACTTTTTTTTGTAAGTCTTTATATTTTTCACAAAATAGCTAGTGTCTCTCCGTTTCACGAACAATTTGGATTTTGCTTTTCCCACTTCGTGTTCTGCATTGAATTTCACGCATCTTCTCTGTAGGTAGCAGTTCGATATATATATATATATATATATATATATATATATATATATATATATATATATATATATATATATATATATATATATATATATATATATATATATATATATATATATATATATATATATATATATATATATATATATATATATATATATATATATATATATATATATATATATATATATATATATATATATATATATATATATATATATATATATATATATATATATATATATATATATATATATATATATATATATATATATATATATATATATATATATATATATATATATATATATATATATATATATATATATATATATATATATATAGCCTGCATTTCTAATGTTCTCGCTAATTGGCCTACAACCTTCTAGATTAATCTACTACCTGGTAGATGTCGCACGGTCCCCATGGCACATATTTATCGGCCAATTAGCGAGAACATTAGCAATCGTCATATCTCGCTATATAAACCCCTAAAGTTTATACAGTACACATCGTACAGCAAATAAGTGAAACCAATCTGTACAATTGAGGGAGAAGTGGACTGTAAATATTCAAGAAACTCCCACAATTGTAATCAATAATGGCAGTTCCAAGCAATAGAAAAAAAGATAAACACCAAATTGTTTATATTAGTATTTTGGCTATTTTATTGTACCGGCAGTGGTTGATCTTACCGCTTGAGTCGTCGCTGCAAAAGTAAAATTCAATCGACTCAAGCTCTGATTAGAAATTCATGGTATATCATATTCAGATAAATTTCAATTGGAATGTAATATAAAATGGTTGCCCATTATCCAACTGAGTGAATTTGTAGCTCAGAAATATCCCAGTTGGATAAAGGGTTGCCATTATAAATAAAACTTAACTAATCCTATATACATTACAATAATTCAAAATAATTCATGTTTATCGACTGATGTGTTTAACTAGTTTAAAAGGAGTATAGATTTGTTGAACTAGCTTCAACATGCCGCCCGCCTTGCAGCATGCAACATTAAAAATGGCTGGCCCCGGATATAGTCCAACCGAAGGCTGTGCTTTGGAGTATTGGCATAGATGCGGACGTTTGTATCAGACCGGATCGTAGAATCCGGGATATCTGGTCATTAGCGATCATGATCTCGATATTCAGCGGATTAAAAAAATGAGGATCCGCGAGATCTGTAATGTGGTTGTACATGCTTGTTAGTTTTTTCTCTTTTGTTGACTCAGGAAACTGAGTGTTGAGCTGACTTCGAACTTCTCCCATTATCTGTACCTTTGCAGATTTGTCGTGATAGGACAACAGGTTAAGTATACAAAATAGCCTTTTCCCTTTCCGTGAAGTCGCTAAGCACAGCCTGTCTACTAAGCCCTCCAAGATTACCGTGTGTGCAGCACCTGAATTTAATATGAGTCTTGTTTTTATCAGTCCATGATTGGTCAGAATTCCTGCTAATATCGTAGGCAAAAATATGTGTGTACGATTGCGACAACTCAGGCGGTCACTAAAGGATGATCTTGTTCGTTCCACAGTAGAACTGGCGTTTGATCGATGCACTGTTTCGCATTTTCGTTTATCCTTGTGGAGCTCTTTACTGTTGTGCGACTGTTGTGCATTATTCCGATTCATAGCAGTACGACTACTGGATGGTGATTGACTTCGCCTATAGTGCACAGAAAAAAGTGTGTCGTAAATTTAAGAAGATTTTTACAATAATTTATTACAAGAATTTTCCAGAATTTTAGTTCATTTTTCGTATCTTCAACGAAAATTAACTACTCGAAGGGAAATTTTACAAATTCTAAGTAGCAATCGTTTAGTTCATGGCCTACAAAATACGATGGAAATTTCCTTAAAAAAATTCTTAACTGGTAGTTAAAAATTCGTTTGTCATGCTATAAAATTACTTGTGAAATGTAAAGTATTTTCTAAATAATAAGTGCAATTTACCATAAGATTTTTTTGTATGAGAAAATATTTTTTTACGAAAAATGAACTTGAAAGTGGATAGCAATTTCTTACTGACAATTCCTATGGTTAATAATTGTTGGTAAAAAATTACCCAATGAAATATTTTTAGTTCACATGTAATTAAATTTATAGACATTTTCGTCAAAAATGGTAGATAACATTTCATGAAAATTTTGCAAATTTTAAGTTAAACGTTTCTTCGTTCATAAACTGGTGTGCCTTTACGAATATTATTCTTAGAGTAAATTGTCAGCAGATGCGATGAACTAATGCATAGTACAGAGATCTTTATCGGCATAGTGGAATGTGATTAATGTAAAGATGATGTTACTTGAGTTTTGTTGTGTATACATGAGCGTGGGGTTGTTTTTATTTCTGTTCATTTAGTGGGTTGTGTGTGTGTGTTTGTTATTCGCGGATGGTTTATTTGGCTGGGTGAGGTGTTGTTTTCAATAAAGGCACATGTGTTTTTGTTGTTGTAGGAATGTTTTGGCTTTGCTTGGTTTTGTTTGGCATGCTTCAGTTATATAGTTGGCGTTGGCGTGGACTGTTGCATCTTTTAAGTAGGTATGCAACAAGGGAATATAAAGGCATGGAATATTTTGGATTTTTGACACATATATTGGTGTTTGTTTATTAAACCTTTTAAATTAAAGTTATTAATATTTTATCGGTAGTTTAGAAAAAAGTTATTAAGAATATTTAGGAAAATATGTTGAAATTGAAAGTGTATTGAAATTTTTATTATTCTATGTAAAAAATTAATATTCAGTTCCAGATGAATTTGGAAAATTTTTGTTATATCTCAGCGTATAGTTTATTCATAAATTGGTAAGTATTTTTTTAATATAACTTTCTTTTAAAAAGAATATTTTTTATGTATATTATTATTTGTTAATAAATTTTTTTGGAAACCAGTTTAATGGTTTTCTTTGTTGTAAAAACAATATTTAATTTCAGAGCAACTCCAGATGGACTCGAACAAATTTAAAAAATAGAGAATTGGTAAGTTTTCTTTTAAAAATTGGCTTTCTTTCAACTAGAATATTTACGTTTTTATGACCTTTTTATCATCAAAATTACAGGAAGTTAATACCTTATTTTAGTATTTCTTTAATCAAATTTTTTGGAAACCAATGTAATATTTTTAATGTAAAAACAAATATTTAATTTCAGAATAACCCCTTAAAAATTTGGACAAATTTTTAGTACTCCTTTGCCTGTAATTTAATAGTGAATTGGTAAGGATCCTTTAACTTTCTTTTAACCCTGGACAGTCATCCTTATTTTTTGTACATTAACGTCATCCTTCGTCATTTTGACTACGCCTGATTTCAAGACGCTATAATTTTCATCGTGAGCGAAAAAGTGAACCAAACTTGAATTTATTTTCTTATTCAATTTAATTTTAAGTAGTATAACACAAAAATTCATAAAACGGTCGAATTAGTATAACTTAAATTTACCATTTCCCAATAGACTAAAATGTATTTTAAATCGAAAATGAAATTAAGTGTCGTCTTTTTGAAGATTGATGACTGTCTAGGGTTATCAAGAATATTTGGTTTTTATGCATATTATTATTGTTTTCATTAGATTTTTTGAAAACCTATTTAATAATTTTATTTAATGTAAAAAATAAATATTTAATTTCAGAGTAACCCAAATAAATTTGGACTTTTTATATTTCCCCTCAGCGTACAATTTAATAGAGAATTGGTAAGTTTTATATTAAAACGTTGGCTTTCTTTCAACTAGAATATTTATTTTATTATATCCTTCACATCGATAACAACACAGTTTTATGAGTTTATTTAGAATACTTCATTATTTCTCTAATTGTTTCAGGTACACATTTTATGAGATACGTTTTCCAAAGAAAAGTTGAATTCCTTACACCATTTGATAAAATGCCCCAAATATGGTAAGTTACAAGCTACAATGAAGAATTAAAAATTATATTTCACTACATGGTGTTAATTTTTAACAATTTTCATTATTGTTTCCATTTTTTCCAGCAAGATATGTGAAAAAATTACCTACGATGAATAAAAAAAGGATAAGTCAAAATGTCCAAACAGCGGGTTCAAATGAACTACTCTCTGTTCCACGTGGTCATAATTTTTATTCACAAAAAAACATTGTATTAAGAACTTTCATCATAAGTTTTTATAATAAAGTACTTTTGCTTGGAGAAAGTTTAATTTTAATGTATGAAAATTTTCATAATAGTAAAACGGTTGGTTGTTCCTTTAATTATTTAATTTCTCTGTACTGTGGAATGATTGATTTAAAAATAGTTTAGTCGTCGACATTTTAAAGAGACTGTTAACCAATTTTTATTATCGGGTTTCCCACAAAATAAGCAAGTAAACCAAAATAATACTGACTTTTTAACTTGGTAGGTGTATATAAATCTTATGGTGTTGTAAAAATGAACTAAACTACAATGTTATAGATGAACTAAAATTTAAGAAAATTATAAACTAGACAAGTTGAAAAAAATCTTAAGGGCTAAATCATGGTCAATATTACTACAGTTTAGTTCATTTTGCAACGGATCAGTGTGGGTTCTCTCTGATGGTTTCTTTGAACCATCTTCGGTGTGAATCATCGTGTGATGTCTGCGATTGCACACAATGCAGGTTTTTCGGGATGGACACCAGTTCTGAGTATGGGAAGCAATTAAAGCAGAAATTCTTCACCAACTTTCTTCGCTCAGATGCATTCATATTCGAGAACCTCAAGCATTCTTTCAAGAAGTGCCGGTCCTGGCACAACTTGCACTTTGGCAAAATGGAAGTTGCGCTGAAAGGCAAAATGTTATTCAATATGTGAATGGTGTATTGAAGCTAGACAACTGAATATTAAGCGATAGGCAAAACATATAATTTGACCAAAGGGCGAACTATAATCCCATTCTGGGTACGAACTTCAGCCACTCGAACATTTGAGTCGCTGCCTGTGAAAACCTTAACTACCCGACCCAGTCGCCACTCTGTTGGCGGTAGATTATCCTCCCTTACAATCACAAAATCATCTGTCTTGAGGTTTTCCTGAGTTACTTTCCATTTATACCTACGCTGGAGTTCGCAAACGTATTCATTTTTCCATCATTTGGTGAAGTGCAGCTGAATCAGCTTGAGTCTCCGCCAACGATTGATTGTTGACAAGTCGTCAGATATTTCTTCCGGGACAGCAGTCAGTGGAGCTCCTCTTAACAAATGGCCGGAGTCAGAGGAGCTAACTCGGAGGGGTCTTCGCTCATAGGAGAAAGTGGACGTGAGTTCAATACACTTTCGATTCTTATGAGCAACGTTGAGAACTCTTCATACGTATATTTATGGTTGCCAGCTACTTTTTTTAGATGGGTTTTCACACTTTTCACTCCCGCTTCCCATAGACCACCCATGTGTGGTGCATGAGGAGGAATGAAGTGCCACGTAAAGCCATGAATGTTGTATTTTCAAATCAAAGCCATTTCTGCACTCTTCAAGAAATTTTTGTACTCCTGTCGCAACGCACGACTAGCCCCAACAAAGTTGGTCCCATTATCGGAGAATACCTTATAGGGGAAACCTCTTCTCCCAACAAACCTGCTGAAAGTTGCAAGGAACGCTTCAGCCGACAAGTCCGAACATACCTCAAAATGCATGGCGCGTGGACAGGCACACAAATATAACAGCATATCCCTTACAAAGGCTCGCATTTTGTAGTTGCGACGTTTTCAGGTCAAATGGTCCCGCAGCGTTGGTAAATGCCAGCGTTGGTAAATGGCAACGAAAATGTACATCTTTCCACGGGGAGAGCAGCCATGATCTGGTTCCGAACACGATTTTTGTATATAGCGCTGGTTCGGCATTTTCGAATACACAGGCGAACAGAATTCCTTAATCGTATCACATAAAATTCTTGGCGAATCGCTCGTAACATGCTCTGATGCTTAGCATGTAAAAGAATTTTATGCGTATAATCGATCAATAGTTGACAAAAACGGGATTTCTCAGGTAAAATTATGGGATATTTCTCATTATAGCTCAAGTCCGAATTTGTCAGGCGACACGTAGTATCCTGTTGTCGTCAAGAAAAGGATTAAGCGACAGCAACCTTTCGAATTTACAGTTGTTGTTGAAGCATAGAAGGTCATTTGAGAAAGCATTATTAAACGAAATTTCACGAACTTCATCTCTGAAGACGTTATGAAATCCTTATATATTTCTGGCGTACGGCATTTCCGACACTTTTTCATGAACCTAAATATGAAGCAAGGGTCATAAGGCTCTGTCCAAGGAGGAAAAACGCTCTAATATTTCGTCCGATTCTAATTGAGTCTGATGGTCAATGACCTTCCTCTCTAATGTCGACTCTCTCGGTATAGTCAACTTCGGCTATGTTTCCGATGGTTTGGACAACCGCTTTGGCCCGTACCACCATAGATCACTTGATTGTAGTTCATCTGCTGTAGCTCCTCTCGTACCCATATCCGCTGGGTTTTCCGTAGTGGGAACATGTCTCCAGTTAACATTGCCAACATTTTCAAGAATTTCGGAAACTTTGTTTGCCACAAAGGTTTTCCAATGATATGGTGGCTTGCTAAGCCAGGCTAATGTAATGGTCGAATCTGACCCAAGGTATATTTCTTTTATAGGTAAATCGATACTTCCACAAAATGATTTCAACAATCTTGATAGCAACGTAGCTCCACATAATTCTAACCTGGGTAGACTAACCGTTTTCAATGGAGCCACTCTACTTTTCGAAACCAACAAATGGGATGAGATTTTATTATCTGATGAGACCGAACGAATATATAAAGAAGCACAATAAGCCTTTTCTGAGGCATCATAAAATCCATGTATTTCCATTTTGTGCTCAGGTGAGTATTTGACCCAACGTGGAATTTTAATTTCCCGTATTCCGTCAAAGTTTGAGGTAAAAAAATTCCATTTATCGAGAGAGGCTTCATTTATCTCCTTATCCCAATTCGTTCCCTCAATCCACAATTGTTGCATCAAAATTTTTGCCACAATGATTATAGGCGCCAACCACCCGGCAGGATCGAAGAGTTTCGCTATCATCGACAAAATTTTGCGCTTGGTCATAGGTGCAGTTCGAAAATTAATTTTATAATTTCATAAAAGAAATGATCAGACATGGCATTCCACCGAATACCTAAGGTCTTAGTCTCGCTAGCATCTTCAAATATCAAGAAATCTTCATCAAGAAGATCTTCCGGGGGTAAATTGTCCAAAATACTGGGGAGATTTGCAGTTAGCTTCTTTAGAGGAAACCCAGCTGAACCCAATAGGTCGATCAGTTCCAACAAGCACGATTTAGCTTCAACATATGTGTGATCCTGTAAAATGCTCGATGCCCTGGGATGACTAGATTTTCCGTCCTCGCTAAGTTGAAGCTATGTTCCAATTTGTAGATAGGGAGCACAATTAACTTCAAATGTGACCGTTTTCAAGCAAAAGTCTTGGGCCCTTTCACTTGGGGACATACGAAAGAGAAGTCTTTGGAACTGCTGATCCTCGTCGTGAACATAGATATGCCTATACATTTTCTCAATGTCTCCATTTAAAACGAATTGGAAAAAACGCCATATCAAAATTACATTCATGAAGTCATTTTGCTGTGCGGGCCCCGTATGAAGAACATCGTTCAGTGAAAATCCAATACTAGTCTTCTTAGAGGCGTTGAAAACAACCCTTAACTTAGTAGACGTACAATCCGGTTTTACCACGCCGTGATGTGGTAAGTAGAACGATAGACAACGCGAATTGTAAAAAATTTCTATGTCAGACGTACCCGTCATATGACCCAGTCCAATATACCCAATATGACCCAGTCCAATATACTCGGATAGTACCCTCTGGTATTCATGCCCCAAGTCAGAAGATCTATTCAGTGTGTTTTCCATTCGAAGAAATTGGCCCAATGCCGCTCGTCTTGATGATCCCAAATATACATTAGAGGGCATATTTTGTTTGAATGGCAACCTGACGACGTATTTGCCAGTCGGCTAACAGTATCCTTGTAAAATTGCTCACAATAGACATCATCATCACAAGTTGTGGCATTAGATGATATGTCCTCCAGCTCCCAAAACTGTCGTAAATCGTCACTCAAGGTATCCGGAGACGTAACCCATGAAGAAAATGTGTGTACAGATCAGGCACACGGTTTGCCGCTCAAAATCCACCCAAATTCCGTTTCTTGAGCTAACAAATTCTCTGAAATGTTCTTCTCAACGCCCGACTTCAAGACAAATGGCAAAATGTCGCTTCCTAATAACATATCAATTTGAGCAGGTTTTGAAAAATTCGGATCGGCCAAACTCAGGCGATTAATTTCTGTCCGAGATGTAGGCTGGACTCGACGGCATCAAATGGTTCAAACTTGAGACAACGATTACTTCAGCTGAATGGGCAAATTTAGATATCCGAGATTTCAGAGTAATATGACACATTCGGGAAGAATATTCCAAAACGGTTCCTCCAAGTCCGGAAATTGTCGTGAACGATTTCCTTGTTGGAATTGAGAACCTATTGACCACCCTAGAAGAAATGAATGACTCCTGAGAGCCCTGATCTATGAAAACCCTGATCGGGAAACAGATCCCTTGATGATCAATATCCACCAACGTTGTTGGTAGAATTGTTTTATCGCCCGATTCCGCAAAATGTGTCTGAACATTTGAGGAATCAACATAAACCGCAGTTGAAGTGTTCGTTTGATCAAGGTTTTCGGTTTCAATATGGAATGATGTCGCTTGCGGATTAAGATCACTTTTACCCTGAGCTTCGACAGAACTAGAATCAGTGTGCAGCAGAGTATGGTGAGGTTGCTGGCACTTGAGGCATAACTTGTCACTTGGACAATTTTGAGCTACATGCGAGTATCCACCACAATTTGCACATGTTTTGCTCGTCGTAATAAATCGTCTTTCATTCAGTGGCCATGATTTAAATTTGGGGCAGGCTCGTAAAGCATGATTCTGTTTGCATGCTTTACAAGGTCTGTAATTAGTTTCATAATTGGTATGGTAATTCTGTGATTTTTGTGGTGTTGCAGGCAAACTTGCAGTCTTTATATCCAGAATTGACTCCAGCATACTCAAACGCTTGGTAATGAAATTGTCCAATTGTTCCCATGTTGGTATTTCTTTGTGATTGTTCAAAGTATTTTCCCAAGCGGTTAGCGTTTCCTCTGGTAGCTTCGAAGAAACCCAGTATACCAAAAATGGATCCCAGGCGACAACTGAAATATTGTATGTTCTAAGAACTGACAAGCAATTGTTCATGGTATACTGAAGATTTCTCAATGATTTCCCTTTCTCCGATCCCAATTGTTCAATCTCAAAAATCCTCCTCAATTGGTGATTTATGAATATACGTCTATTTTCATAGCGCTGACGAAGCGCTTCCCAAGCTAAAATTACTATCGGTCAAGGCAAATTGCTTGACAATTTGGCTCGCTTCACCACGAGTCTTGGCTCTTAGATGGAAGAGCTTCTGTGCAGGAGATAACTTCTGGTGCTTGATATAGATAGCCGAGAACATATCTCTGAAACTCGGCCACTTATCATAGCCACCCCTAAACACCACGGTGTCACATGGAGGCAACTTCAGGGAAAACCTAACGTTATCCCCGTTTTCAATTTGAAATCCCCCGCCCCCAGTAGAGGTTTCTGGTTTTGTTGTCAACATTCGGATTGACTCCAGAATCGAAGTTTTGCATGTTTTGTAGGCTTTGTAAGATTCGGTAAACTTTGCGTGAACAATCGTCTGTGTCTCCTGGGTACTGTCCGGTTTTTCTGTCGTCTCGATTTCATAAATTCAAACAAATTGATTCCAACGACGTTCCAAGTCATCCAATTTCACTTGTAGACTTGACGCTGTATGTATTTTGTCTTCAATTGTCGCAAACTCTGCGCAATAGGTCACCAGGTAAACTTTTGTGACGCCATTTCCACCAATGTTTGAAATACAAAGAAATTCAAACTTTTTATAATTACCACAGGTTAAACGTAACAAGCAATGTCACAAAGTATGCTTCGTAATATGGTGTTTTAAGGTTCAGATAAAAATCAAAAAAATATTACAAAGCTATTCAATGCTCAATGAATTGTAAAAATGCAGATCCCGTATTATGTCTCAAATTAATATTCAAGATTTCCAGAGCAAAGTAATAAACTCTTCAAATTCTTTAATTATCGTTTTTTACTCAGCGAGCAGAGATGCAACTCTCAACGGTCGTTTCCTTCAAGTTGAGTTACGTATATCAATATGAATTGAACGTTAATATCAATATGTTAACAAGTACAGTGAAGTAAAAGAGGTTTCCTAGCTTTTCATAAACCCTTAAATTCATCAATTATAACCACTGATCTATTATCGAAGACTTTCCATCACATAATCCAATATCCAAAACGTTCGTGGAAAATATTCTTTCAATAATTAGTCACAAAACCATGCGTAACTTTCCTTGTCAAGGCAATATTTTCCCAGTGTAAACAGTCAATATAAACAAACTCATATGTAAAATAAGAACCAATTTACTCTAAATACTCCGATTGATTGAGAAAAATTGTGCACAAATAAATCGAAATGTCATCAAGGTACAAATTATTCCTTATCAATAAAATTAGCCTCGTATGTTTTGATTCAGCATGAAACCCACAAGTCTAATTATTAAATCCAAATTTGCCCGTGGTATCAATATTTTCCCCGTACTCAAATTCTATCTGGCAACGATCGTTCCGACAGCGAAGTGAGAGACTGAGATAATGTAATGTGCAGTCACAGGCCGTTATTGCAACTTAACTGAGAATATACAGAAGAATAGAAACAAAGGCAAATATCCACCTACCGTCTTTCGTGCTTCATTTACTCCCGCACCTGATCGAACTGGTGACCGTTATAACTGCCTTCCTCTCTATACTCCAACTGGAGTTGTGTTTAATGGAGTGTGGGTGTCACCTCGTATATCTACTCCTTTTAACGATGTGATGGAAACCACGTTGTCGAGAACACTAAGATCGATCACTAAACCTTGCTCAACTCCATTAAACCCGAATCCGACGCACGATATTGCAGCAAATGAGCTAATTCATCTTTAAAATTATTTATATTCACACCTCTTTCCGCAAAAGAATTGCAATTACAAAGTTTCCTAGAATATTCAATTAAAATCCACCACAAATTCACTTTACGCGCCACGGCAGTCCAATGGACAAGTCATTCCACTAATAATTGGATAATTATTACGAAAATACTTCCCGGTTAATTGAATTCGTTAACACACGTTTCTAACTCTGGATGTTTGCTTCGTTCATCAGTAAACCACGGACTGTGAACACACGTTGCACCTGTCATCCGTACTTGCTATGCACTTATTCAATCGCATAAGATAGTAATCCCGCTGTTATTGTTGCTAGAATATAAACTTGAAGGTGGAGGTGAGAACGATTCTCAGCACAAAATATTGTATGCTATAGGGGATATTTTCGGCAAGCCTTGGCGTACGAAACCCTTGGAGACTGTGATTTACGTTATGGCAGCAATGTAAGTAGCGCAAGACATGGGAAGAAGACGGAAAGAAGAATTATGGATCATAACAGCAATACTTCTCAGACAATATTCACTACAATGAGAGCATTGCCTTTGACAAGCGTAGCATATAGTTCATGTGGAAAGAGAGTATGTTAATAATATGTAATTAACATACATGTATGTATACCCCCAGATGCTGGTGAACCATTAAGAGAACCCCTGGTTAATGCTTCTCTTAATGAAGGCTATTATCTTTATATGTCTCCAATTTATTTGGCTACTCAAGTAGCACCTTCGATTTAGTACTTGTCAACAAATGCAAAAACAGAAATTTGACAAATGCTCGTGAAGCATTTATTCCGTTTGTCAAGCAAAATCAATTGTTTTTGTTAAAACTCAAGAAGAGTCTCGTGAAGACTCTTTCATAGACTATGCGCGAGCCACAAGCCCTACTTCGTATTAGATAATTACAAACGTGAATTAACCAGAGAACGATTTGCAGTGCTTTGCAATGTTCGCAATAACTAAGTTGCCTTTTCTTTTTATAATGCACCAATACCTAACCATTCACACATTAAACACATTCTACATACCTTTTTTTCATATTGTTTTCTATGGTACTTAGGAAATAAGGTTAGGTGGACGTGATCCAATGTCTTCCTCAGCATCATTGATTGTGCTACCAGTTCGTTGACGGTTCTGAAGGACCATGTACAATTGAGGGAGATCTACGGAAGTGGAAGTGTAAATATTCAAGAAACTCCCACAATTGTAATCAATAATGGCAGTTCCAAGCAATAGAAAAAAAGATAAACACCAAAATGTTTATATTAGTATTTTGGCTATTTTATTGTACCGGCAGTGGTTGATCTTACCGCTTGAGTCGTCGCTGCAAAAGTAAAATTCAATCGACTCAAGCTCTGATTAGGAATTCATGGTATATCATATTCAGATAAATTTCAATTGGAATGTAATATAAAATGGTTGCCCATTATCCAACTGAGTGAATTTGTAGCTCAGAAATATTCCAGTTGGATAAGGGGTTGCCATTATAAATAAAACTTAATTAATCCTATATACATTACAATAATTTAAAATAATTCATGTTTATCGACTGATGTGTTTAACTAGTTTAAAAGAAGTATAGATTTGTTGAACTAGCTTCAACACAATCAATTAAACTAATAAATTATAGATTGTCGTTATTTGAAAAGAACTGTGTTTTAATTATCGGGTAATTAAATACGCCTCAATATAAAAACGTAACAATTGGTGTCGGAAGTGAAATAACGAAAAAAATAATCTACAATGAAGTTTAATGAGCTTCGAGTGGAAGACTTAAAAAAGGAATTGAGCAAACTGGAGCAGCCGACTACAGGAAACAAAGCTCAGCTTCAAAAGCGTCTACTGGAAGAGTTCGAACGACGCAAAATGGATATCGAGACACATGAGTTTGATTATAAGGAGGACATTGACGAAGCAATACTCGTCAATACCAGCAGTGTAGAAAATCCATCTGTGGCTTCAAGTGTTGTGGATTACACATCAATGCTCAATGTTTTCAGCAAAATGATGGAAGAGAATTCTAGAAAACTTATGGAACAAAATTCTCTAAAAATGGAAGAGAATTCTAGAAAACTGGAAGAAAATTCTCTAAAAATGCAAATTCTAGAATTCTAAATGAGAATCTTCTACAAATTGCTGAAGGCATAGAAAAACGTGTGGACCATATCGAAAGCCAAATTGGGGAGCTGGATAAGAAGATTATTTCTGTGGATGAGAAAATTATGGTTCATGATGAGAAGTTTCTACACATTGAAAGAAAAATGTCAGAGCTGGAAATTAAAGGTGGACCAGTGCGCGTTATCGAGGGGTCGAAATCCAAACCTCCTGTTTTCGGTGGCTCAACTTCATTTGATGTATTCAAATTCCAATTCGAAATGGTTGCTTCTAGAAATTTATGGAACGACAATGACAAAGCAATCGAACTTCTATTGGCATTAAAGGGCAATGCCGCTGATGTGATACAAAGCATTCACGTTCCTTCTCGAAATAATTATAATGAACTAATAGCGGCACTACAACGTAAGTACGGTGGAGAACATTAGCAAGACATCTTTAGAATGGAATTAAGAGAGTCATCCACTTGTGGACCGCATCAAGATTGAGACCTTTGTAAATGACATTCGAGACCCAGACATAAAATGTGCTACATATGCGTCACAAAAAGCTACATTTGTGAAAACTGTAACATTTGCCCTTGCACAAGAGACAGCGAGAGTACTAGCACGTCCTCAAGTTCACAAAGTTCACAAAGTACGCAGAGTGAGACCGAGCAAGATGAATCAAAATCCGTGACTGAATTGGTAAAAGAGGTCTGAGGCAGATAATGCAAGAAATGAAGCAGCAGACAAATAAATCTAGAATAAAATGCTATAACTGTGATAAGACTGGATATCTTTCCCGGGAATGTAAAGCATGGCGTAATACGTCGGGGTCAATCTCGCCATCTCCATTAAACAATAATCCAAAGAAGGCGACCACAAAGCCAAGCGACTCAAATTTAAATTTTGCGGATAATAGAAAAGGTGGCAAACAAGTTATTGATCAACCCTTGACACGAAGAAATCAATCTAGAAAGCACACACTTCTCGAAAGCTGAACCAAAGGAGACAGTTGTAAATGTCCGGCAGTTACACATCGAATCTGGCACAGACTGGTCAATAGAGCAACGTAAAGATCCCATTCTGAGAAAAATTATTTCGGCAAAAGAAGAAAATAAGAAACTCAGCAAGAAAGACGTCGCAACCGAAAGTCCACTTATGAAATCATACTGGGCTCAATGTGACAGTCTATGTCTGGTCAATGGAACCCTTCAACGTAAATGGGAAAGCGAAGATGGTAAGAGCAGCCGAAATTTAATAATCGTACCGGATTCAAAAATAAGAGATGTTTTGACGGAATTCCACAATGGACCTAGTGGAGGTCACTTGGGAATAACCAAAACAGCCGAGAAAGTGAAACAACGATTCAACTGGGTTGGATGCCAGAAATCAATTGCTGAATGGGTGGCAAATTGCAAGAAGTGCATAAAGGCGAAAGGGCCAAGACGAAAAAGTAGAGGTCTTATGCAAGAGTATAGGCCAGGAGCGCCATTTGAAAGAATAGCAATGGACGTTGCAGGGCCTTTCCCAGTAAGTGATTCTGGAAACCGATATATCCTTGTGGTCATGGAGTACTTCAGCAAGTGGCCAGAAGGTTATGCCATTCCAAACCAAGAGGCGAAGACGATTGTAGACGTAGTTGACAAGAACTGGATATGTCGCTACGGTGTGCCGTCCGAGATACACTCAGACCAAGGAAGACATTTTGAATCGGCCATATTCCAAGAGATGTGTGACTCCCTTGGTATCAAGAAAACAAGGACTACGCCATTGCATCCACAGTCTGATAGCATGGTAGAAAGGTTTAATCGCACTCTGGAAGAACATCTTCGAAAGGTGGTTGATAACGGCCAACGAAACTGGGGCGATCATATACCAAAGTTTTTGCTGTCGTATAGATCAGCCATACATGATTCTACGTCACGAACACCGGCCAAGGTCCTATTCGGAACGGAATTGAAGTTGCCCGGATATTTGATATTCGGCGCTACACCCAATGAGCTCGCCATGGAAGAAACCAGTAACGACATACCAACACACATTTGGTAAAGTTCACGAATCAGTGCGAAACAAAATAAAAATGGTCAGCAACAGGATGAAGGCGAGATATGATCGTGCAGCGAACACTGAGGGCTTTTAATAAGGACAACTGGTTCTGCTATTCAACCCGCAACGAAAGAAAGGATTATGTCCTAAACTACAAACACAATGGGAAGGCCCATATAAAGTCATCAAGAAGATCAATGATATTGTATACCATATTCAAAAGGACGACAGCCCATGGTCAAAGATGAAAGTCGTTCACCTGGAACGTTTGGTTCCATGCGGAACGGGTTCTGAGCCTGATCGGGACGAACAGGCTTAAGCGGGAGGCAGTGTTTAGAATTTTAAATTTCTAGATTTTAAGTTTATTCAAATTAGTCTCCGTTAATTTAAAATTTCAAATTGTAACGGTCAAATTACGTCATCACTTTCCAAAATCACTATTTTATTTTCAAGTACTTTCCTAAACATCTTTTGTTCTTAGTTTCCCAATCGTTCATTGTAAAGTAACCCCTTTTTGTTTTGTTATCTGATAATCATCTATGCCTGTGCGATATCTGCCATAGAGTAGAATGTTCCACTTGATTGTAGCCAAGACAATGAGCATAGGCCGATAAATATGTGCGATGTCGCCCGTGCGACATCTACCAGGTAGTAGATTAATCTAGAAGGTTGTAGGCCAGTTAGCGAGAACATTCGAAGAGAAGAAAGCTGTCAAGTCAGTCGTAAGCTAAAGTTTATACAGTACACATCGTAGAAAAAATAAGTGAAAAAGTGAAAAGTTAAAGTGAACCAAAGTTACATTCGTAACAAGTGTTCTATGTATATGTAATCATTTCGTGACATTTTGCGATGTTGTAAATACATTTCGATGAAATAAACGCGAAAAGGTGCCAAAATGGCGGTTGTTTTTTCCTTCAAAATATATTGTCAACACTATCATTTTTCAACGCGAAACAATGATTGAGGGGAACCAACAAATAGAATGCCGGCCTTTAACTAAAAGTACTGTTACGAATTTGATATTTCTAGTTTTAAGTTTATTGAAATTAATTTCCGTTAATTTCAAATTTTAACGATCAGATTACGGCATCACTTGTCAAAATCACCTCTTTATTTTCTAGTACTTTCCTAAAGATCTTTTGTGTTCTTAGTCGCTCATGGCAAAGTAACAACTTTTGTTTTGTTATTTTCATTGCCTATTGTTATTGTTGTAGTAATATGAGCATAACCATCTGCCAGATGAATTACGAGATGCTTGATGGTTGTAGGCAAGACTATGAGCTTTTAGATTGTTCTAGATGGTTGTACACAAGACTAGACGAGACATACATGATGGTTGTAGTATATTCTACAACCATATTGCTAGAATATTCCAAATCGTTATGGCTTGGCTATAAAACCTCTGGCAGATGGAGCTAGTCAAGTCAGTCGTAAACTAAACGTCGAACAGTATACATTGTAAAGAGCAACTAAGTGAAACTTATCAGTTAAGCAAATATGTTGTAGAATAACTGTGTTTTAATTATCGGGTTATTAAACACGCCTCAATACAAAAACGTAACTGTACCTATTATATATGGGTACTTCTAGTTTTAACTGCTGAACCTACTTGATTATTCTCTTTTGTTGAACCAACCCGATTGTTCCAAAAACATTAGCAGACTGCTTAAGTTTTTCCAGGTCCGCCAGTAATCTAAAGCTGTATGTTCCTAATATTCGTATGTTCACAGAAGAGGTGTTTATTGATTCCTTTTCTTCCGCATCATTCATGCAGTTGTCATTATACCTCGCGCCAATAGTTTTTGCAAAACCCGCCTATCAGGCAGCGACCCGTTATAGCAGATATCAGGAGTGATATCTGACGTCTTGAAGACACTAACATATCTAGTGTTTAAGTTTAGATGGGGTCATATTTGCTTAGTATCGTTGCAACCCTTCATCATAACATCCTTCTCACGCAGTATGAGCTAGCATGTAGCCAGAGGCATAACAACAGATGCCTTGCCAATTCATCCACTTCGCAGTTCCCATAGTTCCCAGTTCGCAGTACACCCATAGAAAAATTATTACCATACCGTACTTTATTCAGAGTTAGCCAACCCCGTATGGTACAATATCAATATCGAACGGTGCAGGCGGTACGCAAAGCACCATACGGTTTTATGAAAATACCAATATGATATTAAAAATAATACTTAAGCGGTATTAATATTTATACCATAAAGGTATTGATGTATAAACAGTGCGGTATTACCAAATAATACCAAAACGGCAATGAGTTTAATACAAATCCGGATTTTATTAATTCATTTTAGTTTAATAAAACACACGAAGACGCTTTCCTTTAATGTATTTAATACATAAAATACATACATATACCTCATCAGTTTTTCATGCAAAGTTATTCTCTAAATTCTATGTCCCATCGCAGGCACTGAGGCATGCAGTAAAGTTGTTTGTAGTGAGATTTGGAAAGACTATGTATGTCTCGCACGCATCTAATGAGAGAAGAATTCTGAATTAGCAAAAATTAATAATGCTAAAACATATTATACTTACCGATGCTTCGCTATATTCACAAATTTACGTTTACGTTGATTTCCCAGAAATGTTGTAATTTACTAGTCTAGTTGCTTTATGTGCAGAAAATAAACTACAAAGGCGACCAATTAGTTTTTATCAACGGCGACATATCATATATTACGGGGATGTGATAGTTAATACCATATTAATACCGGATGAAACTCATTTGATATAAAGTGGTATTAAAATTAATAGGTAACGTGAACCAGTCTATCAATACCAAACGGTAATGGCCACGTACCGCCATTTTTCTACCAGTGTATTGCACCCATATTAGGTGACTATTGTCTTGCTCAGCTATCTCATTGAGAGATTTGCGGCGGCTGATGGCCGTTTTCGAGTTATAGTACACAAAGTCCATTTATTTACAGGTTGACTGTCTGAGTATATATTAATGCCAACATTTGTTGGAACATTACTTCGCAGCCAATTCGTCACCACTCTTATTGCTAATATTGCAATCTGAAAACGCTACAGTGATTTCGCTATTCGAAGTTCCAGGTCCTTAGAATATACACCGAAACCTACTCGACCATCCGATTTAGGTTAGGTTAAAGTGGCAGCACGATTAAGATTCAGGCTCACTTAGACTATTCAGTCCATTGTGATACCACATTGGTGAACTTCTCTCTTATCACTGAGTGCTGCCCGATTCCATGTTAAGCTCAATGACAAGGGACCTCCTTTTTATAGCCGAGTCCTAACGGCGTTCCACATTGCAGTGAAACCACTTAGAGAAGTTTTGAAACCCTCAGGAATGTCACCAGCATTACTGAGGTGGGATAATCCACCGCTGAAAAACTTTTTGGTGTTCGGTCGAAGCAGGAAACAAACCTACGACCTTGTGTATGCAAGGCGGGCATGCTAACCATTGCATCACGGTGGCTCCCACATTAACTAAAAGTACCTATTACGTATGGGCACTTCTAGTTTTAACCGCTGTACCTTCTTGATAATTTTTCTTTGTTGAACCAACCAGATTGTTCCAAAAGCAGACTGCTTAAGTTAACTTTTCCAGATCCGCCAGTAATCTAAAGCTATATGCTCCTAAAAGTTACTTGCGCTTTATATATATATATATATATATATATATATATATATATATATATATATATATATATATATATATATATATATATATATATATATATATATATATATATATATATATATATATATATATATATATATATATATATATATATATATATATATGGGCACTTCTAGTTTTAACGGCTGAACCTTTTCGATTATTTTTCTGTTGAACCAACCAGAGTGTTCCAAAAACATTTGCAGACTGCTTAAGTTAACGTTTTCCAAGTCCACCAGTAATCTAAAGCTATATGCTCCTAAAAGTTACTTGCGCTTTACACAAAAAGCAGGACACTCACACAAGAGGTGTTTAATTGATTCCTTTTCCTCCGCATCGTGACATCTCATATAATAGTCATTATACTTCGCACCTATAGTTTTTGCAAAATCGCCTATATATATATATATATATATATATATATATTTATTTCAACCGTCGAACGGAACGGACGTGTCTATCATTAATAAAGGAGCATTGGACGGTATGGTTCCAAAGCAAAAATGGGGGGAAATTGAGAATGCTTTGTCTGGCGTCTACTCACAGGTGCTGGAAAAGTTTCCCGGCCCAGATCCTCGACACCAAGAGGCTGGTTGGTATCAAGGACGATTTAAGCTACCCGCATTTGAGGACCAGAGGTCTATAGAATGTTTTAAAGCTGCTCTGATACTAATTGGTGAAGTTTGGGAAGGAGCTGCTCTAGAGTTAGTCTTTCATTATATCCAAATGAAGGTGTATAAAAACGATCAGCTAAAGGATTCAGAAATGGACAAGCCTCTGTCTGAATCAGAAGTAAGCGGATCCTCTTGCGAAGTCGAGGGGGATACCAAGACATTTGAAGACATGGATAGATACCGTATGCGTGAGGAGGCTTCTACTGCCTCAGAACTCACCAAAGTTGAACCTATGGTTATTGCGAGAGTCACCGATGTCTCTGAAGAGGACATTCTTGATGACTCGATTGAAGCGGCTGATGTGACGGTTGTTGAAAATCTCGATGGTCCTACGGATCCTCCAGATAAATCTTCATCATTGTAAGGCTGCATGTGCTGCCTTAAAAGTTCTCCTGATGAAAGGGGACATAGATATAGTTCTTATTCAAGAACCATATGTTTATAAAAACAAAATATGTGAATTAAGTACTCCGGGGTTCAAACTATTGCAGTATAGCGGTAATGATGTAAATCGAGCCTGTATAATTGCTAAAAACGAGCTTAACTTGTTTCTGCTTCCTTCAATGTGCAATACAGACACTGTCGTTGCCAGTTTAGAAATAGCCAAATGCAAATATTGGGTATCTTCGGTCTACATGGGACATGACAGGGAGATGCCTCCATATGCCGTTAAGACCTTAGTGGAGGAGTCACTGAAAACAAAGACGAAACTCATTATGGGATGCGATGCGAATGCACATCATAGTATATGGGGAAGTAGTGATACTAATGCAAGGGGAGAGTCGCTAATAGAGTTTATTTTGCGTACTAATCTGGTAGTTTGCAACAAGGGAGATGTCCCAACCTTTGTCACTAAAAACAGGCAAGAGGTTTTGGACATCACCTTGGCCTCGCAAGAACTGAATGAAATGATATCTGAGTGGCAGGTTTTAAGTGAACACAGCTTCTCAGATCATCGCTACATCAGTTTCAAATGTGATGTTCATATCACCAAGATCATATTTCCGCCAAATGTTAGGAAAGCTGACTGGAATAGGTATAGGGAATCGTTCAATATGATGATACCGGAAATAACAGAGACAAATATGAGAAATGTGCAAGATATCGAATACGCAGTGGAGCGGATTACTAAGGCCTTCAACATCTCACTGAAAGCTGCATGCCCTAGAGGAAAGCCAAGGGGGAAACATCGACCACCATGGTGGTCTACGGAATTAAGTAATATGAGGAATTCCTGCAGGAAGCTCTTTAACAAGGCAAAGTCCACCAGAGCTTCTGAGGACTGGGACGCTTACAAGAAGATTCTGAGAGGATATAAGCGAGAACTGAGAAAGGCTCAGCATAACTCTTGGAATGATTACTGCAGCAGTATTGAGAATACGTCCGAGGCTTCCAGACTACGGAAGGTTCTAGCATGCACCAACTCCGCTCCAGGTTTCATTAAAACATCGGAGGGCAATTGGACAACGTCCAGTGAGGAGACGCTGGAGGTACTATTGGACACACATTTTCCTGGAAATCAGACGGTTGAACCATGTACTGGCGGTGCCACAGTTGCTCAGCGGTCGTTTCCTGTCGAGGAAATTGTATCGGAAACTAGAATAAGATGGGCGCTAAATAGCTTTGGACCATTCAAATCCCCTGGACCTGATGGAATTACTCCGGCGGAGTTACAAGCTGTAACTGACAAAATTATCCCCTGGTTGTCGGTGATATATAAAGGATGTATCAACTTATCATATATCCCAGGAAAGTGGAGGGAAACAAAAGTCGTCTTCATACCTAAAGCGGGAAAAGCCTCTCACTCGAGGGCGAAGGATTTCCGACCAATCAGCTTATCCTCATTCCTACTTAAGACTCTGGAGAGGATGATAGATATTTATCTTAGAACTAGCATCGATTCAAGTTTGTTCTCGAAACGACAGCATGCATACTCGAAGGGCAGGTCTACTGAGACCGCACTACATGAACTAGTCAGCTTTATTGAAAGCTCACTATCTGTCAAAGAATACACAATCGTGGCGTTTCTAGACATCGAAGGGGCGTTCAATAATGTCCATCCGAGCTCGATATTAAATGGACTGACAACTCTGAATGTTGATCCATGTATACTCAGGCTGTTAGACGAACTGCTAATGAAGAGACGTATTTCAGCCACACTAGGACAAGCAAACATACAAAAGTATGTGAACAGAGGCACTCCCCAAGGAGGAGTTCTATCACCTCTTCTTTGGAATGTTGCTATAAATAGCCTTCTGGTTACTCTAGAAAAAGAAAGGATAAAAGTGGTGGCATACGCAGATGATGTAGCTCTGGCAGTCAGGGGAAAATTCCCACCCACAATCAGAGATATTATTCAGAGGGCCCTCCGGATGACTGAACAATGGGCGAAAGACAATGGTCTTGGGGTAAATCCTGCAAAGACAGAATTAGTCATGTACTGCAAAGATCGCAAAACTCCCACGGTTAGGCCTATTTCCTTAGGGGGTATTGAAATTCCCTTTGGTGATTGTGCAAAATACCTTGGCGTTATTTTGGACAGGAAGCTGAACTTTAAGCTTAATATTGAAGAAAGTGCGAGGAAGGCAACTGTAGCTTTGTACTCGTGCAAAAAGGCAATAGGAAAAAAGTGGGGACTAAAACCAAAAATTGTGCATTGGCTATACACGGCAGTGGTTAGACCAATCATGCTATATGGTGTTGTAGTCTGGTGGCCGGCACTTCAGAAACCGACTGGTTTAGATAAAGTTCAGCGTATGGCGTGTTTGTGTATTTCAGGCGCATTCAGCAAGACAGGAACAAATTCCCTTAATGTCATGCTGCATCTATTGCCTTTAGACATTTTGGCCAAACAGTCAGCTGCAACAACGGCTGTGCGGTTGCGCGAACTATCGCTGTGGTCGGAAAAAGGTTACGGTCACAGTTCTGTCCTCAAAACAATGTCAGATGTGCCTAACGTAGTGGATTACACTTTGGCGAGTCCACTTTTCGACAAAAAGTTTGAGACTCTAATCCCCAACAGTGAGGCGTGGTGCACACAGACCCCGGGGAATAAAGAATATATAGATTTCTACACTGATGGCTCCAAATTGGATGGACAAGTGGGTTTCGGAGTATATTCTAATGATTTGGAACTTCGAATAGCGAAAAGATTACCTAATCACTGTAGTGTTTTTCAGGCTGAAATATTTGCAATAAGAGGGGGCGAATTGGCTGAGAAGTAATGTTCCAAAAAATGTGGGCATTAATATATACTCAGACAGTCAACCTGCAATAAAATCCTTGGACTCTGTGTTCCTCAACTCGAAAACGGCCATCGATTGCCGCAAATCTCTCAATGAGATGGCTGAGCAGTACAATATTCACCTAATATGGGTGCCTGGCCATAGGAACATACCGGGGAACTGCGAAGCCGATGAGTTGGCAAGGCTAGGGACTACCTTACATATTCCAGGGGAACTAGAATTTGTTGGTATGCCCCTAGCTACCTGCAAGCTCATGCTGCGTGAGAAGGCTGTTATGATGGCAAATGTTCGATGGGAGAATTGCAAGGGTTGTAACGACACCAAGCAAATATGGCCCCATTTCAACTTAAACCGCACACTAGATATGCTAATGTTCTCGAGACGTCAGATATCACTCCTGATATCTGCTATAACGGGTCGCTGCCTGATAGGAGATTTTGCAAAAACTATTGGCGCGAAGTATAATGACTATTGTATGAGCTGTCATGATGCGGAGGAAAAAGAATCAATTAAACACCTCTTGTGTGAGTGTCCTGCATTTTGTGTAAAGCGCAAGCAACTTTTAGGAGCATATAGCTTCAGATTACTGGCGGATCTGGAAAACGTTAACTTAAGCAGTCTGCTAATGTTTTTGGAACAATCTGGTTGGTTCAACAAAGAAAAATAATCAAGAAGGTTCAGCGGTTAAAACTAGAAGTGCCCATATGTAATAGGTACTTTTAGTTA